>NC_043975.1:51535504-51815504 GCF_902148855.1 Sphaeramia orbicularis
AGCTTCTATCTGAACACACACGCTAGCTTCTATCTGAACACACACGCTAGCTTCTGTCTGAACACACGCTAGCTTCTATCTGAACACACACTAGCTTCTATCTGAACACACACTAGCTTCTATCTGAACACACACTAGCTTCTCTCTGAACGTACACTAGCTTCTATCTAAACGCACACACGAGCTTCTATCTAAACTCACACACTAGCTTCTATCTGAACACACACTAGCTTCTATCTGAACACACACTAGCTTCTATCTAAACGCACACACTAGCTTCTATCTGAACACACACTAGCTTCTATCTGAACACACACTAGCTTCTATCTAAACGCACACGCTAGCTTCTATCTGAACACACACGCTAGCTTCTATCTGAACACACACGCTAGCTTCTGTCTGAACACACGCTAGCTTCTATCTGAACACACACTAGCTTCTATCTGAACACACACTAGCTTCTATCTGAACACACACTAGCTTCTCTCTGAACGTACACACTAGCTTCTATCTGAACACACACTAGCTTCTATCTGAACACACACGCTAGCTTCTCTCTGAACACACACACTAGCTTCTATCTGAACACACACTAGCTTCTATCTGAACACACACTAGCTTCTATCTGAACACACACTAGCTTCTATCTGAACACACACACTAGCTTCTATCTGAGCACACGCTAGCTTCTATTTGAACAAACACAAGCTTCTATCTGAACACACACTAGCTTCTATCTGAACACACACTAGCTTCTATCTGAACACACACACTAGCTTCTATCTGAACACACACTAGCTTCTATCTGAACACACACTAGCTTCTATCTAAACGCACACGCTAGCTTCTATCTGAACGCACACGCTAGCTTCTATCTGAACGCACACGCTAGCTTCTATCTGAACACACGCTAGCTTCTATCTGAACACACGCTAGCTTCTATCTAAACGCACACGCTAGCTTCTATCTGAACACACACGCTAGCTTCTATCTGAACACACACGCTAGCTTCTGTCTGAACACACGCTAGCTTCTATCTGAACACACACTAGCTTCTATCTGAACACACACACTAGCTTCTATCTGAGCACACGCTAGCTTCTATTTGAACAAACACAAGCTTCTATCTGAACACACACTAGCTTCTATCTGAACACACACTAGCTTCTATCTGAACACACACTAGCTTCTATCTAAACGCACACGCTAGCTTCTATCTGAACGCACACGCTAGCTTCTATCTGAACACACGCTAGCTTCTATCTGAACACACACGCTAGCTTCTGTCTGAACACACGCTAGCTTCTATCTGAACACACACTAGCTTCTATCTGAACACACACACTAGCTTCTATCTGAACACACACACTAGCTTCTATCTGAGCACACGCTAGCTTCTATTTGAACAAACACAAGCTTCTATCTGAACACACACTAGCTTCTATCTGAACACACACTAGCTTCTATCTGAACGCACACGCTAGCTTCTATCTGAACACACGCTAGCTTCTATCTGAACACACGCTAGCTTCTATCTGAACACACACACTAGCTTCTATCTGAACACACACTAGCTTCTATCTGAACACACACTAGCTTCTATCTGAACACACACACTAGCTTCTATCTGAACACACACGCTAGCTTCTATCTGAACACACGCTAGCTTCTATTTGAACAAACGCTAGCTTCTATCTGAACACACACGCTAGCTTCTATCTGAACACACACTAGCTTCCATCTGAACACACGCTAGCTTCTATCTGAACACACGCTAGCTTCTATCTGAACACACACAAGCTTCTATCTAAACGCACACACTAGCTTCTATCTGAACACACACTAGCTTCTATCTGAACACACACTAGCTTCTATCTAAACGCACACGCTAGCTTCTATCTGAACACACACGCTAGCTTCTATCTGAACACACACGCTAGCTTCTGTCTGAACACACGCTAGCTTCTATCTGAACACACACTAGCTTCTATCTGAACACACACTAGCTTCTATCTGAACACACACTAGCTTCTATCTGAACACACGCTAGCTTCTATCTGAACACACGCTAGCTTCTATCTGCACACACACTAGCTTCTATCTAAACGCACACACGAGCTTCTATCTAAATGCACACACTAGCTTCTATCTGAACACACACTAGCTTCTATCTGAACACACACTAGCTTCTATCTAAACGCACACACTAGCTTCTATCTAAACACACACTAGCTTCTATCTGAACACACACTAGCTTCTATCTAAACGCACACGCTAGCTTCTATCTGAACACACACGCTAGCTTCTATCTGAACACACACGCTAGCTTCTGTCTGAACACACGCTAGCTTCTATCTGAACACACACTAGCTTCTATCTGAACACACACTAGCTTCTATCTGAACACACACTAGCTTCTCTCTGAACGTACACAATAGCTTCTATCTGAACACACACTAGCTTCTATCTGAACACACACGCTAGCTTCTCTCTGTACACACACACTAGCTTCTATCTGAACACACACTAGCTTCTCTCTGAACGTACACACTAGCTTCTATCTGAACACACGCTAGCTTCTATCTGAACACACGCTAGCTTCTATTTGAACACACACTAGCTTCTCTCTGAACGTACACACTAGCTTCTATCTGAACACACACGCTGGCTTCTCTCTGAACACACACTAGCTTCTATCTGAACACACACTAGCTTCTCTCTGAACGTACACACTAGCTTCTATCTGAACACACACTAGCTTCTATCTGAACACACACGCTGGCTTCTATCTGAACACACACTAGCTTCTATCTGAACACACACTAGCTTCTATCTGAACACACGCTAGCTTCTATCTGAACACACGCTAGCTTCTCTCTGAACACACACTAGCTTCTATCTGAACACACACGCTGGCTTCTCTCTGAACACACACTAGCTTCTATCTGAACACACACGCTGGCTTCTCTCTGAACACACACTAGCTTCTATCTGAACACACACGCTGGCTTCTCTCTGAACACACACTAGCTTCTATCTGAACACACACGCTGGCTTCTCTCTGAACACACACTAGCTTCTCTCTGAACACACACTAGCTTCTATCTGAACACACACGCTGGCTTCTCTCTGAACACACACACTAGCTTCTATCTGAACACACACGCTGGCTTCTCTCTGAACACACACTAGCTTCTATCTGAACACACACACTAGCTTCTATCTGAACACACACGCTGGCTTCTATCTGAACACACGCTAGCTTCTCTCTGAACACACACTAGCTTCTATCTGAACACACACGCTGGCTTCTCTCTGAACACACACTAGCTTCTATCTGAACACACACGCTGGCTTCTCTCTGAACACACACTAGCTTCTATCTAGGTCAGGGCTGTCAAACTCATTTTAGTTCAGGGGCCACATGCAGCTTAATCTGATCCAAAGTGGGCCGGACCAGTAAAATAATATAAACAATAGGATAAGAACTGGTAATTAATGTCAACTCCAAAGTTTTTTGTATGTTTTTGAGTGAAAAAATAAAATTCTGTCATTAAAATTTTTGCATCTATGAACTGTACTTGAACATAACATGAACAAATAAGAATAACCTGAAAATTCCGAAGAAAAATACGTGCCATTTTGACAATATTATGCCTTAGTTTATCATTTATACATATGCATCATGACTTACAGATTACAGTGGATCTACAAATAAACAAAATGTTTAATAACAGGCAGAATATTGGTAAAATTCCACATACTTCCCTTCAGACATTTCAGGTTGTTCATATTTGTTCAGGTTTTTCACATTTTTTGTAAAAGCCTAGTCTGTAAATGTCAACATTTTTGTGTAATTTAACTTTTTTTACACTAAAACCCAGATAAAAGTTTGTGTTTTTCAGCATTTATAGTTTATTATGATAATATTTTTCTGGTCTGACCCACATTAGATTGAACTGACCTAAAATGATTTGACATCCTTGACTGTTAATATCTTCAGTGTGATTTTTGTATTTGACTAATTCATCCCGCGGGCCAGGATTGGATCCTTTGGGGGGCTGGATTTGGCCCCTGGGCCCCATGTTTGACACCTGTGATCTAGGTGATTGTTGCTTAGTCTGGATTTGAACTTTCGGTTGGTTTTGTAAGATTTCAGAGGGAATCTGTTTGCAGAAGCAGATGATGACATTCAGAACTATTCCCATTAGTGCATAGTCCCCTGAAAATAAGAAGTGTTGTTGTTTCTGCTTCTTTAGAATGAGTCGTGTGTACGTCCAGATGAGTGTGTCCACTGTTCATGTGCACCAGTATCACTGACTCTGTCTGAGTGTGGACCAGAGCTGACACCCCTGAAACCATGAACCTGTCTCAAATGTAGGACTGGGGCCCAAAAGGATTAGATTAGATTAGATTAGATTAGATTAGATTAAATTAGATTAGATTAGATTAGATTAGATTAGATTGGAGTAGAGTAGTACTTAGCGGTGCTTGTGAATGTAGCGGCAGAGTGAACGCTGGGCCGGTTCTGGTGTGGGCAACAAATGTCAAGTTTCCGAAGGTAAGAAGGGAAAGGAAATGAGGTGCACAACAACGGGAGACAAACTGAGCCGAGTCGAACCGGTTCCACGTAGTAGAAATGCGGCAATAGGGGAATTAGTAAAGAGTCTGTAGTTTCACTGTCACTGTACACCCCCAACCGGGCCCAGCATCATCTGTTATAATTAGTTCATACTGTATATGTTCTATTTTCTGTGCAGATGGAAATATAACAGACAGTTCATGCAAACACACCTGTTTGTACTCTTTTATTCCCTCATTCAATGAGAATCGATAAGAGAATCGGATCGATAAGAAAAATCGATAATGGAATTGGAATCATTAAATTCTTAACGATTCCCATCCCTAATTAATATATTGTATAAGACCCCCCATGCATGTGTGAGGACCAATGATCAAACTTCTCCAAACTTCAGTCTGAAGCACAGAGGCACCCCACAGGGCTGCCCACTCTGCCCCTCACTGTTTACCATCTTTATCGAACCCTGAGCAGCTGCCATTAGACAACAGGAAGAAATAAAGGGAGTCCGTACCAGAAATATAGATCACAAAATAAGTCTTTATGCTGATGATGTATTAGTAATGCCTTACACTACGGTGTTACGGCAAAAAAAATCTGTTACTTTAATACATTACTTTTGTAGTGTGTTACTCCCAACACTGCTTTTTAGTAATATATATATTTTTTTACACCCCCCTCCACCCCCACCCCCCAGAGAACCACGACAGGTTCAACCCGGGCCTGAGCAGCACCTACAGACACAACGGTCAGCCCCTGAGTATCCAGTACGGCACCGGCAGCATGACCGGCTTCCTGGGATACGACACCGTCACCGTAAGAAACCAAAGCACAGCTGGACCACAGGCCCTGGGCCACTGTCCACAGTGGACATGATGATGAAGCCTGTCTGTGTGTCTGTCTGTGTGTCTGTCTGTCTGTCTGTCTGCCTGTCTGTGTGTCTGTCTGCCTGCCTGTCTGTCTGTGTGTCTGTCTGTCTGCCTGCCTGTGTGTCTGTCTGTCTGTCTGTCTGTGTGTCTGTCTGCCTGTCTGTCTGCCGGCCTGTCTGTCTGTGTGTCTGTGTGTCTGCCTGTCTGTGTGTCTGTCTGTCTGCCTGCCTGTCTGTGTGTCTGTCTGTCTGCCTGTCTGTGTGTCTGTCTGTGTGTCTGTGTGTCTGCCTGTCTGTGTGTCTGTCTGCCTGTCTGTCTGCCGGCCTGTCTGTCTGTGTGTCTGTGTGTCTGCCTGTCTGTGTGTCTGTCTGCCTGCCTGTCTGTCTGTCTGTCTGCCTGCCTGTCTGTCTGTCTGCGTGTCTGTCTGTCTGTCTGCCTGTCTGTCTGTCTGCCTGCCTGTCTGCCTGTCTGTGTGTCTGTCTGTCTGCCTGCCTGTCTGTGTGTCTGTCTGTCTGCCTGTCTGTGTGTCTGTCTGCCTGTCTGTCTGCCTGTCTGTGTGTCTGCCTGTCTGTGTGTCTGTCTGTCTGTCTGTCTGCCTGTCTGTCTGTCTGCCTGTCTGTGTGTCTGTCTGTCTGCCTGTCTGTCTGTCTGCCTGTCTGTCTGCCTGTCTGTCTGTCTGCCTGTCTGTGTGTCTGTCTGTCTGTCAGGTGGGGGGCCTGGCTGTGAAGAACCAGGTCTTTGGTCTGAGTGAGACTGAAGCTCCGTTCATGCAGTACATTCATCCTGATGGGATCCTGGGTCTGGCCTACCCTCGTCTGTCTGCCTCCAGGGCCACGCCGGTGTTTGACAACATGATGAAGCAGAGTCTGGTCAGCCAGGACCTGTTCTCTGTCTACCTGTCCTCGTAAGTAAACACTTAGATTCACTGAGGTCAGATCTGTCATCATATCCAATCCAACTTTATTTGTAAAGCACTTTAAAACAGCCGCAGTGGACCAAAGTTCTGTACAGAAGAAGAAGTAAAACCAAAATAGAAGAATAAAATACAGAATAGATTTAAAGACATAGAAACTGTACAAAAAAGAAAAACAGTGTTATACAGAAGAATAAATAAACAAATAAAAAGAATAAAATACAAGAATAGATTAAAAAGCTATACAATTAAAAACACAAATAAATGAATACATACATACATACATACATACATACATACATACATACATAAACCACTACCAAATAAAAACAATAGAATAAAGATAGTACCCTCAAACATCTCACATGGTTTCAGAAGCCAAGGAGAAAAGATGGGTTTGAAGAAGGGATTTGAAAACAGACAGAGGAGGTGTGTGTGATCTGCAGAGGACGATGGTTCAGGAGCTGCTGCTCAAAGGCACACTCACCCCTGGACTGGTGCATAGTATCACAGGTCTAGAACCACAGGGGGATTTGAACACCAAAGGGAGGAGGTGGGTGGTTTGTCTGTTTGTTTTTTTATTTTGCATTTAAAACCCAAAAACAGTATAAAAAAAAAATACTAAGAAAGAAAAAAAAAAAACATGTTGGAAAAGGAGTGGGCTGAAGTGTAACTCACATACCTCCCCTTACTCCATCTTTTTCTACTGGACACAAAGTCCCATGGTCTACAAAAAAATTACAAAATATTATACATATGAAAAATAAACTTTGTCCAAATCTATATACACGATACACATTGTATATCATACAGGGTGAGTCAGAAAAAAACGCTCTTTCCATTTAAAGAAATTGTACTGCTAAAACGGAAACACTGATTTTTCTTTTGACCATACAGTCATATTGATGTGGTTATGGAGCATGTCTGCTGATGTAGTCATAGATTTATTGCATTGCATAAGAGAGGGAAGGTCCATTGTTTATTGGGCACTGAAATACCTGCCAACACAGTGTATGCCACAGTGAACAAACTTGAAATTGACAACAATTACAGGAGTCGGGGCTTTGCTTTCACACTCAGGACATAGGCCTACATGACAGTGCCCAGGGAGTTTTCATCATGGTAAGACCACAGCGATTGCAGGTATTATTTCCTCATCGAGTTGTCTGTTTGGGTCAGGAGAGAGAGTGGCCACCTAGATCCCCGGACTTGACCCCCCTTGATTTTTTCTTGTGGGGGTATCTTAAAAACCGTGTGTATCAGACTGTTCCACAAACTCTTCAGGAACTCCGAAATTGCATCACGGCTGAAATCCGAGCCCTACGACGAACACGAATGGTGAGAAGAGCTGTGTTAGAGATGCGACAACGAGCACAGATTTGCATCAGTCTGAATGGTAGCCAGGTTGAAGGTCGTGCCGGACGACTTCGTTGAGACAAAACATTTTGATGGCGAGTAAACATGCTGTAATGGTTGACAATTTCAATTTCATTCACGATGGCATAAACTGTGTTGGCAGATATTTCGGTGCACAATAAACAATGGACATTCCCTCTGTTATGCTATGCCATAAATCAATGATTCAATCGCCAGACATGCTCAATAACCACATCAATATGACTGTATGATCAAAAGAAAAATAAGCATTTCCATTTCAGTGGTACAATTTCTTTAAATGAAAAGAGCGTTTTTTCTGACTCACCCTGTATACATTATTTAGAATCATATATGGGGATGGAACCATATGAAAATGTCATATCACAGTTATTGTGACCAAAATTATCACGATTATCATTATTATCGCGGTATTATGGAAACTGTGCTTAAAATGTTCAAAAAGTACTAATACACACACTGAAAGAATTTAACCAAGTTGTATTTTGAAAAAACAATAAAATACAATAACAGTCCCACTGTTCCTTCTGTGTCAGAAACATTCAAATATTAACCCTTAGTGGTCTGAGTCTGTTCTGTCTGTTTTTCAGTCCTTTTGATTTGGCCTTTATATACTATAGAAACAAATGTTTACTATACCCATGTGTGGGATCTGTTTTTTCAGCACAACTTCATCTAGATCATCTGTCTATTATTTTTTCACTTTAACCTACTATAAAAACACAAAAGGACAGAAAAAACAACTGTAACTGTGAATAACCATAAAATTTCCATTTTTTTAAAGAATTTTTTTTCTTTTTTCACAGAAAAATACATTTAAAATACATTTGCAAATGTATCATAATTTCACAGATATTTCTTTTTTATTCATGAGATTAAACTGTTAATTTAAAGTCTTTTACTTTAAAAAATAAATTAAAACCAGATAAAATTACTGACAGTTAACGGTAACAGAAGTATTAGTTCTGTCAGTTGAACCAGACTTGTTTGTTAATTGACAAATATCTTGTGTAATTACAGGAGGTTTCACAACAAAAATGTTGAATAAATGTATTTTTGTGAATGTATAACATGTATAAGCACTGATAAACTGTCCAAATACAGTTTTTATCAGTGGATTGGACAACTGAGTCTCACTGAAAATTATTTATATATATATTTATAGGGAATTGGATTGTTTTAATACATGAAAATGTTCTGTATTAAACATTAAAAAGTCAAAAAAGAAAAAAAAAAAAAAAAGAAAATTGTCATGTAAAGTTAGGGCAAAAAAACGTATTTTAATTATGGAAAATTACTGTATTTTTATGACATAGATGATGAGGAACATTACATTTTTTTTATGGGTTTTTTTTTTTACAGTGTAGATTAAAAATGAATGATATTTAATTGTGATTAATCAAAATTAATCCACAGCAACCCTGTGATTAATCTGCTAAAATATTTTAATCATTTGACAGTACTAATTAATTTACAATTATATAATAAAATACATCTTAATTAATTGTATAATATAAATACACATTACAATACAATATTATTTATTATACACATTATTAACATTGCATAATAATACATTATATATCAATACATTATACAATGACATAACATTAGAAAATAATTATGTTTACATTGTATAATAATACACATTATAATACATCATTTATAATCATATAATATAATACAGCTCAATTAAGTGTATAATAATGAAACACATTATAAGACATGATTTATAATCATAGAAAACATCTTAATACTTTCCTCATCTTTCCTCAACATATTGGTTGTGATCCTTTTTCTGTATGTGTTCTGTGTTTTGTTTGCCTGTAAATGCCTCTTGTGTGCGTCTGCCTGTAGTTCCTCTGAGCAGGGCAGTGTGGTGACCTTCGGTGGGGTGGACCCCAGCCACTTCAGCGGCTCCATCTCCTGGATCCCTCTGTCCCATGAGCTGTACTGGCAGATCAGCGTGGACAGGTACAGGCACACTGGTCTGAGTCTGATGGTCAGTACAGAAGACTGACCCTGAACGCACCATCTCACACAAAGACTGATGGGAAAACTGGAGACAGACGTCAGTATATACTGCATGGGTGTCGAACTCATGTTAGTTCAGTTCCGCATACAGGCTAATGTGATCTAAAGTGGGCCGGACCAGGAAAATAATATAAATAATAGGATAAGAACTTAGAAATAATGTCATCTCCAAAGTTTCCTCTGTGGTTTTTGAAAAAGTACAGTTCCATAATAAAATGTTTACCTCTACAAACTGTACTTGATCGTAACATTAGCAACAAGAAAAGCACGCCAAGGCCGATCAGTCCACATGTCATGGTCATGGTGACGTAGGAAACTGGAAACACAAGCACGATTTACCAGAAGTTACTTGACTCCACGAAATAAGATCCACACACCTAAGACTTGATCAGATTCCCACAGCTGAAGTCATGTGAGCTGATGCGTGGCGTTCTCGGCTTTCCTTCCAGTGTTACTATCAACGGTCAGGTGGTGGCATGTAACGGCGGTTGCCAGATGATTGTTGACACCGGTACGTCTCTGATCGCCGGACCTCAGAACGACATCAGCAACATCAACCGATATGTGGGAGCCAACGGCAACCAGTACGGAGATGTAAGTGGAGACCAGTGAAGAATACTGACACCAGATCACCACAGAAGTCATATAGTGTGTCATGAAGTCTGTGGACACGTTGAATTCAGGTGTTTCTTTTCTAACAGGGGTCTGGGATCCAAAACAATAATGACTAATGTCAGAATAGAGTTTTATATTATGGGCTAAATATCATTGCATTGGTTAGTTTGGTTTACATTATCTTTTCTCATAACGTAATGATGACCCATAACATAATAAATTTGCTATTTTTAAAGGTCCCATATTATGCTATTTTTCAGTCACGTCATATAGGTCTCAGAAGCCCAAAAACATAGTATTTAAGTTTGTTCGCCCCAAAATCCTCCTTTGTTCAGAGTTTCAGCGGTGGAAAAAGTCCCTCTCCCCAGCCCTCCTCAGAACAGGCTGTTTCTGGGCCTGCTTCCAGGTATGCAAATGAACGCATCTGTCCACGCCCACTCCCCCTCCCCTCTCTGGGAGAGGACGCGGCTTACACTAGCAGTACTACGCGCTAATGTTGACTGTGAAGCCATCATACACATGTCTCAGACAGAACGTCTTTCCAAACACTGGCTTTCTTTGCCTTGAGGCGTGACTGAGCCCCGACGGAAAACGGCGGTGTTGTGTCGGGTTCGTGGACTTGACACGGAAAGACGCCTGCCGCCACTAATGCAGGCAGCTGCTAACAAGCCTGATGCTAACTGTACTGATGCTAACCACAAAAGGCCCGAGTTCACAGTAGTTCTGTTCAATGTCTCTGGATATTATCAGCTCTTGCATGTTAACGGGGACGCAAACGTTAGCAGCAGTAACCGAGCTATGTTAGCTGCCATGCTAACGTTAGACGTACACATCAACACCCACCAGCTTATCCGTAATGTAGGGTTATGCAGTAAAGATCCAAAAAATGAGAAGAACTTACATCTCCCACACTTGGACTTGGGTCACGAAGCGTTGGTACTGCGTCCTTCTTGATTCGGAGTCTTTGTGCTAAGCCGCAGCTGTATGGGCCCATGTTCGAAAAACACTCGTCCGTGAAATGCCGGGCACACACATACACACGTTTGGGAATGTTGTTTGGTCCATGACCATCACAGATAGAATCCAGACACTTTTTATGGAGAGGCTCGGAAGTGGGGAGCAAAACTAAACTCTGGTGTTGGTGTGTGCAGCCAACAACACCACAACCTGCGTGTCTCGCCTTCGCCATGTTTGTTGTCCAAGAGGTACTTTTCCAGGGCGGGGCTCGCTTTGCCAGGGTGGAGGCACAGTCAGGGGGAGGAGTTAAATCCGCTTATGTCATCATAAGCGGACCCAACTCAAACTGGGCCGTTTGAGTATTTTCACAACATGTGGTGTAGCAAGGCAGGAGGAAACAGACAGTTTTCAAATTCCAACCTCATAATGAGGCTACTGCAACACACACTACTGTAAGAAAACTGTCACAAAGTCAGATTTGCATAATACGGGACCTTTAAAGTGTAACAGGCCAATAATGTAATAACTGGCCAACGACGTAATAAAAGTCCTGAACCGATAACATAATAACTTATTACATTATCGGTAGGTTATTACGTTATTGTCCTGGTGAACAAAAAAAAAAATTCTTTGCAAATGTAATAACTGAGTCAATAAAGTAATAATGTATTAATATCATTGTATTTAAGTTTCATTTATTAGACAGAACTGTGATAGAATCTCTCTCTGTCTTTATGTTATGGGTTGTTATTACATTATTGACTCCTATAAGGCAGAAGAGAAAGCGGCCAAAAGTTTTTGTCAGCTCATAATGTCATGACGTGTCATTGGCATGTCACGCACAGGTCTGAGCCGTGGTGAAGTCGCTCGCCATTTGAGCTGTGGTCACAGTACAGTCAGTGGTCTGAGTGATGGGACCCTCAGGACAGGATGATCATACTCAGCTCCATGCGCTGCTGCTGCTGCTGCTCTGCTTGTTTGGAAGGCAGAGGTGGACACAGCTGATACTGAATGATGACACTTTGAGTTTGTGAGTCCCTGTATTCAGTGACTGAATGAACATGTTCAGATGACCACAATCTGACCACAGTTCATTCTCTAATGGTCAGTGCTTCCCTCTTGAATATGAAAGTAACCCCCAACCAGTTACTTTAACCCTCCAGTACCCCGTCCACCAAGGCCCTTACTAAGCACACAGTGTGCCTTTTTCACACACTTGTGGAATGATGTCAAAAAAAATTTCATACAGTTTGTTTTTAATTCTTTTACAATTTTTTCTATTTCATCAACTTGAGTCGTAAATAAAAATACCAAACACTCAATAATTGTCACATTTTTAACCCTTTAAATACCGAGTTTGTAATGTGAACAAACCATTTTTTTTATGCAAAAAGCATAAAAAATTATTTTTTTCAATCTACTACATAAAAAGTGGATCACATATTATTTAATTTTTTCATCCTGGCATATGTCAATGATTAACTCCAACACTGGTTAATTTGCATTATTATTTTTGGCGCTAGGTCAAATGTTCAAAAATACTAGCAACTGTCACCAAGTGTGCGTAAAATGCACACCTATAAATCAAACTATTAAATATTATATATTGATTTATTTTTCTGCTCTAATTTGATTTTATTTTTGTAAATCCAGGTCAGCCCTAATCATACAGATCAAATAATCATTCATTTTACATTTTTTTAAACCTTTTAAATGATCTCTTTTCATCATGATGTCACAACATTTTTTGATGCAAAAAACACAAAATATGTTTTTTTTGTTTTTTTCAGAATACTACATAAAAATTGGATTACTTATTTGATTTTTGCAGCCTGCCATATGTCAATGATTAACAGCAACATTAACAACATTAATAAATTAATTTAGCCCCTCCCCTCTCAAATGAAGCCCAGATCTCAGTAAAAGCAGGATTTCTGCCTTAAAGGTTTTGGATCAAAAACAGTGGATCTAATGTTAGAAATAGTGCGTTTTAGGCACACTTGGCAGACAGATGCTAGTCTGCTCATTTTCTTTTGTTTACAATGTGCACATTTGAGTTGGTGGACAGAATTTTAAAGATCATGAAAAAATGAACAACTTTTGAATTCTAACCTTATTTAAATTGTGAAAAATAATATGAAGTTTTTTAACACAAAGTGCAAAGTGTGCCTAAAAGGCACACCTGGATATCGGAGGGTTAACACATCTCCAAATATACATTTTATTCTGACCCTTGCATGTTTAACGGCACTGAGTACAGATTTTCTGACATTAGTCTTCATTGTTTTGTTTCCCAGACCTCTGTTAGAAAAGAAACACCTGGATTCAACATGTCCACAAACTTATGGACATTTATGACATGAGGACAAGCACACACTGATTATGTCCTCCTCCTCTCTCCCTCCTCCTCTCTCCCTCCTCCCTCCTCTCTGTCTTCTCTCCTCATCTCTCCTCCTCCCACCTCCTCCTCTCTCCTCTTCTCTCCTTTTCCCTCCTCTCTCCTCCTTCTCCTCTGTCCTCCTCCTACTCTCTCCTCCCACCTCCTCCTCTTTCCCCTCTCCTCCTCCCTCCTCCTCCTCCCTCCTCCTTTCTCCTCTTCTCTCCTCCTCCCTCCTTGCTCCTCTCTCCTCCTCCCTCCTCCCTGTCCTCTCTCAGTACCTGGTTAACTGTAACAGCGTTGCTCAGATGCCAGACCTCACCTTCCACATCCATGGACAGGAGTTCCCTCTGCCTGCTTCTGCTTATGTTCGTCAGGTAGGACTTGGACCAGACTGTAGACTGTGTATTAGTTGGTTTGTGGTGGGCTGGTCTGTCTGACTTGGACCAGACTGTAGACTGTGTATTAGTTGGTTTGTGGTGGGCTGGTCTGTCTGACTTGGACCAGACTGTAGACTGTGTATTAGTTGGTTTGTGGTGGGCTGGTCTGTCTGACTTGGACCAGACTGTAGACTGTGTATTAGTTGGTTTGTGGTGGGCTGGTCTGTCTGACTTGGACCAGACTGTAGACTGTGTATTAGTTGGTTTGTGGTGGGCTGGTCTGTCTGACTTGGACCAGACTGTAGACTGTGTATTAGTTGGTTTGTGGTGGGCTGGTCTGTCTGACTTGGACCAGACTGTAGACTGTGTATTAGTTGGTTTGTGGTGGGCTGGTCTGTCTGACTTGGACCAGACTGTAGACTGTGTATTAGTTGGTTTGTGGTGGGCTGGTCTGTCTGACTTGGACCAGACTGTAGACTGTGTATTAGTTGGTTTGTGGTGGGCTGGTCTGTCTGACTTGGACCAGACTGTAGACTGTGTATTAGTTGGTTTGTGGTGGGCTGGTCTGTCTGACTTGGACCAGACTGTAGACTGTGTATTAGTTGGTTTGTGGTGGGCTGGTCTGTCTGACTTGGACCAGACTGTAGACTGTGTATTAGTTGGTTTGTGGTGGGCTGGTCTGTCTGACTTGGACCAGACTGTAGACTGTGTATTAGTTGGTTTGTGGTGGGCTGGTCTGTCTGACTTGGACCAGACTGTAGACTGTGTATTAGTTGGTTTGTGGTGGGCTGGTCTGTCTGACTTGGACCAGACTGTAGACTGTGTATTAGTTGGTTTGTGGTGGGCTGGTCTGTCTGACTTGGACCAGACTGTAGACTGTGTATTAGTTGGTTTGTGGTGGGCTGGTCTGTCTGACTTGGACCAGACTGTAGACTGTGTATTAGTTGGTTTGTGGTGGGCTGGTCTGTCTGACTTGGACCAGACTGTAGACTGTGTATTAGTTGGTTTGTGGTGGGCTGGTCTGTCTGACTTGGACCAGACTGTAGACTGTGTATTAGTTGGTTTGTGGTGGGCTGGTCTGTCTGACTTGGACCAGACTGTAGACTGTGTATTAGTTGGTTTGTGGTGGGCTGGTCTGTCTGACTTGGACCAGACTGTAGACTGTGTATTAGTTGGTTTGTGGTGGGCTGGTCTGTCTGTCTGACTGCTGTCTTTGTCTCCAGTCTCAGTACTCTGGCTGCCGTACCGGCTTCAGTGGTGGGGGTGACAGCCTGTGGATCCTGGGTGATGTCTTTATCAGACACTACTATTCCATCTTCAACAGAGCCCAGAACATGGTGGGTCTGGCCCGCTCCAGATAATCCACCTGATGTCACCTGTCTGCCTTCAGTCTCATGAAGAGCAGTTCCACCTCCTACGATTATACCAACAATGATTTCAGATCAGTTCATCCTTATTCTCACCCTATAAACGATCAACTGTCTTAAAATGCAATAAAACATTAAATCACTGCGACTGGTGCTTTGTTCATGTCTTCTAACCCTTTAACCCAGGGTTGTCAAACTCCTGTTCTTTCAGGTTCCACATTCAGTCTGGTCTGATCTGCAGTGGACCCAACCAGGAAAATAGGAACAGAAGAACCCAGAAATAATGACAACTGACAATTTATGTCTTTGTTTTAGCACAAAAAAAACCCATTAAATGATGAAAATACTTACTTTTATAAACTATCCAAACAAAAAAGATGTGAATAACCTGAAAAAACTGACATTTCTTCAGAAAGTTCAGTGTAATTTTCTCAGTCTTCTTCCTCCACTTCTCATTAGTCCATGTGCATTCTGGATCAGATCTCCAAAGACACTAAACACTGAGGAACAGGAAGAAAAGAGTTCAAACTGGACTGAATTTAATACAGACATTTCAGGTTGGACACATTTGTTCAGGTTAGTCACATTTTATTGGTACAGGAGAGTTTGGAAATGGAAAGAGTTTCACAATTTAATGTGATTTTTTGCACTAAAACAAAGACAAACATTTGAAGTTGTCATTATTTACAGACACAATGTAATATTATTTTTGTCCATCAAACCCAGTAGTAAATCTGCAGTCCTTCTTTTGTGTGGGTTCTTCTGCTGTTATTATTGGACTGTAGATCAGATTGGTCTGGATGTGGAACCCACACTAACATGAGTTCCACAGCCTGGACTGTGGAATTTAGACACTGTGGAAATTCATCCCATGGGCCATGTTAGAATCTTTGGTGGTGGGGGGCGGGCTTGCCCCCCACCACCACCAAAGTTTAATCATTTCTTCCTTGTGTCAGTATCAACATTTGCTGAAAATTTCATGAAAATCCATCCATAACTTTTTGAGTTATCTTGCTAACAAACAAACAAACATGCACACACACAAAGCAAAGCGATCACAATACCTCCTGGCGGAGGTAATAATCAATAAAACATAAATAATAATCAATTAAAGTAAAGTAAAAGAGAAGAGTGCAGATAGATCCCTTTCAGTTGTTCTGTGCACAGTTGAACAGAACTGTTTTCAGCCTGGACTGAAACATTATCAGAGTAGAGGTCTGTCTCATGCACAATGTGTGTGTGTGTGTGTGTGTGTGTGTGTGTGTGTGTGTGTGTAAAATACTTTAATAATCACAGAATAAAAGTTAAAATAAAGTAATAACAGTAATAGTAGTCATAACAATGATATCCAAGTAATATAAGTATACGAGTAAGAAGAAGAAGAAGAAGAAGAAGAAGAAGAAGTGAGAGAACTAAATTGCCTACAGCAAGAAAACAAAATTTTTCACTGGAATAAACAATAGACAGCATTTCACTGCAGAATTACACATGGTTCACACTAGGGCTGCACAATTTTGGCAAAAAATAAAATTCTGATTTTTTCCTCTAAAAACTCAATTTTCAATTTCGATTTTGGGTAAAACTACAAACGACAACAGAAGTCAGCATGTCGTTTTCGTGAGCAGCCCATAATGCAAGGCACTGCTCCGACCTCAGATCTGTGATGGTATCACATGATGGGCCCACAGAAGTTTTATTTTATTATTATTTTTTTCATTAAATCTTTACTGAATGGAGTAGAGTATACAAACAATGTACACAACAAGAAAATAACAGAACAGGTTTTCCAGGGGGAATCCACTACAATACAACGTCTAAATCAGAGCAAACACTGATGGTTTTTACAGCCTTTTTGTGTTCTATGCACAGATGAAACCAGAGCTGTTTTCTGGACTGAAACATTGTCAGAGTAGAGGTCTGTGTCGTGTCATCCATAAAGCAGGTACACAGGCAAAACTCAGTAAAAACTCAACAAAAAAATAAAGGAAAATCACCACACTGGAAACAGCAGTAAAAACAAAAAAACACAAGGAAAAGTTTAAAAAAAAGCCCAAACCATCTATTTTTATGTTGAGTCGGTTTCACTCACTGCTCTGTGTTTTACCCCCCCATTCCACAGGTGGTGGGGGGTGCACTGAGCATGCTCAGATGTTTATGGAAAGAACAAGGTCTATTCTATCAGTACATTTGCAAATGTTTTCAATCATGTTTTCCCTCTGAATATTTAAAATAACTCGTACATTCAGAACGCTCACCACAGACACATCAGGGGTAAAAGCACAGGCGTCAAACATGCATCCTGGGGCCTAAACCGGCCCACCAAAGATCCCTATCCGGCCCACGGGATGAATTTGCAAAGTGCAAGTTAGGGCATCAAACTCAAAAATAATATCATAATAACCTATAAAAAAAATGACAACTTCATTTTTTTTTTCTCTTTGATTTAGTGCAAAAACATTCAATTATGGAAATGTTTACATGAACAAACTATCCTTTAGCAATAAAATGTGAATAAACTGAACAAATATGAACAACCTGAAATGTCTAAAGAAAATTAAGTGCAAGTTTAACAATTTTCTGCCTGTTACTAAATGTTTTGTGCCTTTGTAGATCTGATCTGTAATGCATATGTAGAAATGATAAATCCAGGCAGAATATTGATAAAATTGTACTTATTTTTCTTTACAAATTTCATTTTTTCCCGGTTATTCACATCCTTTTTGTTTGGGTAGTTTGTAAACGTAAATATTGGCATAATTGAATGTAATTTTTTGCACTAAAACCATTTGGAGTTGTCATGGTTTATTGGCTATCATGTTGTTATTGTACTGGTCTGGTGTGGCCCCTGAAAGAAAATGAGTTTGCCAGCCCTGGGTTAAAGGGTTAACCAAACCACCCAAAAGTGATACGATCTAATCCTTTCTGTCTCTCTCTCTGTACATACCCAGCTGGTGAATAATGCACCACAGAGGTGGAGGTTTCAGGTTTGATTCCCAGGCCTTCTGGTGCCTGTCATCCTTTTCCTGTCCCTGACTTCACCTCTTCGATAAGTTCATCAACGGTGAAAGTTCAGAGCCACCCAGTTTTCACCTGCCAGTCATATAGTGTTACTAAGACCACAGTATCCACGATGCTGTCACATGGTTTTATATTCAGCTGAACCTGTAAATATTTTCATTTGATATGTCGAGTAGTGAAAGTATGTGGAAAGGCTGATTAATCTTGTTTAAACAGTGATGGTACACACACTTCTATTATTACAGTTTCCCTTAAAGAAGACTGTGGGGACAAAAAATACTTGTCAAACCACCTTCTATGCTTCATATTTCATTGTTCACTATTTAAGCTTCACAGCGGTGAAATCAGAGCAGCAGTCTGAAGACAGCACCGTCCAGACAAACAGCCTGGACAGACGTTTCACTTTTCCTTTGAATCCCATTTAATCAATAACTACGCGACAGCAGACACTGGTCTTGGAACGGTAAGAAGCACTTCTTCAAACTGTTCACCTCGTGTATTTTTGTGACAGTGTTCATCATTAGCCTTTGTGTCTGTATTTGATTCAAGATGATATTTAAGGATGGAGTCACACAGAAAAAAGAAGTTGGTGTCATTGACTGGATGTCGACGCTTCCGCCTGAACGTCAACATGCTCCTCTGTGGGATCTGGCCATACCAGGTATGAAGGTGAATGTGCATGTGCATCACTGGCAGTTACTTGCGGACTTTTTGCTGAACCCTTTTATAGCTTTAGTTCAACAGTCACAGCGGTTGGTTCTTTCCAGGTTTCTCTTCATGTCATTGACAGTGATGTGACATTCACGAACCAATCCAATCTTTTGAACGGCTCTTTGAAATGAACGATGGGAACCGAGTCTTTGTAAAGAGCCGTTCATTTTTTATTTTATTTTTTATTTATTTTATTTTTTTAAGGAGGGAGTGTCTGATTGCCTCTCAGTTTAGCATCACTGGGGAGACATTGGGCAGGAGGAGAATGTTCCAGCAGAAAAAATAAATGATAAATGGCTTTTGTGTTTTGTGCATTTTTTCTGTCTGTTTCCACACAGACTGTTCTAGTTCTGAGAATGTGACTCCAGTTCAGGTATTTAAGTAACTGCACTGATTCATCACTGTTGTGTTTTGTGCATTTTTTTCCGTATGTTTCCACACATTTCTTGTTCTTGTTTTGAGGAGAATAGAATGTTATTTCATAAGAAAATGTTTTATTTTTTCTTAATTTTTATTCTACAGACTAGTCCACATAATGTACTGGGATGTTTTTGGTCCAGTTCCATCATTTGTCTAATGTCACCTCTCATGTCATGGATTTAACCCACACATTTGAACTAACGATTCTTTTTTACGCTAAGATAATATTTACTGCTGCGCCAATTAAACACCTTTAAAATGGAATGTCAATCATCACATGTAGCCGATTTAGTCATGAAAACACTGGTGTTTCAAAAGAATGCCAAAAACATAAAAGAACCAGTCTGTTGAACGACTCTTTTCAGTGAACGACTCCTGATTGAATGACTCCCTTCAAAGAACCAACAGTCCCATCACTAGTCATTGACACAAAGACAAGTCTGACAGTGGCTGAAATTTGGGCACCGGCTCAGTCACAAATGCCGTTATGAACAACTACGAACACCATGAGAACGATTTATGGACCTTTTCGTACGACCTCCTCAAGGCGGCCTTATAAGAATGGAGAGTTTGTAGACCGTCTGTAGCCAGGTGGATGATCTTGTGCAAGATTTTCTGCAAACGCACTACAGAATCCCCTTTCGTAGGGCGCCCTAACAAATGCCTTATGAACAACCAAAGAACAACGCACGACGTTCGTGGATCAGGACGCCATTCATGTTCCTGCAGTGGCTTCAAGTAGATCACAAGAACACATTATGTAGTTATTAGGGGCCACTTATGGTGTTTACTCGAACGAACACACAGACAGAGATTCACACGGCGTTCTTAAGGTGGATGTAAGGCAGTTGTTCCCAACCTTTTTTGGCTCTTGACCACAATTTTACATCACATCTGGCGACCGAAGGACATTCAAAAACAGACACTTTTTTTTTTTGCCAAAACTAATTTGTTTCTGATCATGTAATAGTTTGCTATACTATCTCGCAAATAAATGTTAATTTCAGACAACATTTAGTCTATATAATGTCTATTACTGTGGACAGAGGCAGTAAATCCAGGTGTAGATTAAAGGTCAGGATCTGTCCAGTCAGTCCAGCTGGGATTTACAAGGAGGACAATTAATACTGAACAAACAAGAACTGAAACTATGAATGATGAAAGAGCTGCAGCATCTGAAACTGACCACAGTGAACATGTGACACAGAAACAGAACCACAGTGCTGCAGTTTCACAACCACAGTTTGTCTGCTATGGATTGGGATTGTCTCTTTCAACTCACCCTATACTTTTTATTTGTAATTGTTTTTTATTTTTATCAATTTACTAGAAATTTCAGCTGAAACCATTTGAATTCCAGGCGACCCCCCGTAAGGTTGAAAAACACTGATGTAATGTGTTCATAATAGGCAGTAGTACGGCATTTGTGTGCCATTTGTGAGGGGGTCATTTGCAAATTGCCAAGACTGAGTGAATGACTGGACTCAAAGGCACGGCGCTGAAGGGAAAGTGTTTTATTAACAGAAAAATAAACCTGAAGAAACAACGCAAAACCTGGAGGGACATAATGCAGAGTCCACAGGGTGACGAGGATCAGGCTGATGGACAGAACGTGTGTGACAGACTGTTACACAGCAAAAACTGGAGTTGAATCAACTCCCACAGAGTTGATTTTAACTCTTTTTCAGAGTTTCTATAGGTCCACTCTTTACAGAGTTAAATTAACATTTTCATTGGAGTTAATTATGTAACACTATGCCAGAGTTGGCTTTTTAACTCAGAAACCTGAGTTAACTTAACACTGACTGATTTAACTACCAACACTCACTAGAGTTCATAAATGGACTGAACTTATATAGTGCATTTTCTACACCTTCATGGTGCCCAAAGTGCTTTACAATTCCCCACATTCACACACACTCATACAGTGACATCAGTGCCTTGCCCAAGGACACTTTGACACATGGATAGTCAGAGCCAGGATTGGAACCGCCAACCCTTTGGTCCTTGGACGACCCGCTCTACCAACTGAGCCACAGCCGCCCTTCATAATCTGACCCACCTGAGTTAAATGAACCCATATGGATTTATTATTGACACTGTCAGAGTTTGACCTTTAACTCAAACAGAGTTAAATTAACACCATGAAAGGAACAAAAATAACACTCATTTGACTGAATTTTCACTCTGATAGTACTGTTAATTTGAATAATAAAAAAGTGAATCCATTAAAAATGAGTTCAAATTCAATGTGAACAGGATGATTCAGAGACAGCTGATGCATTTTTTAGAACATTTGTTTTTCCTCTTTTTTCTCTGACAGTGACAGTCTGACAGAAACTGCACAGGTTCACCTGGTCTGAAATGCAGGGGCCAGGCTAATTAACACTGGAGAGACGCAAAACAACATTTGTCCTGAGATAATTTCCACAGGCTTGATGAACTCTTTTCATTAACCCCAACTCTGAGTCACATTTAACTCACAGTGAGTTCAAACTACACTTTGAGAGTGAAAACTGACTCTCAAATGTTTAACCCTGAAATTTACACTCTCCAGTTTTTGCTGTGTAGGGTTAGGAACTTGGTGACAGACAGTTAGTGTTTTTAACATTCAGTTCCCACTGTTATTCTTCTTTGTTTTATTCTTATACCTTCTACTTCAAATTTGATGTCTTATTATGATTTTTATTATGTTCAACAGCGCAGGTCTGGGTTTTCTCACATATTCTTTACAGGAATGTGTAATTCAGCACCATGGACAGCACACAATCCCAAACACATTCACGTGCTGGGTCATATTTTAATCACATCACTTCATATATCAGTGTTCCTATAATTTTTACCTTATTACTTTATTCCGTTCAGATCAAATTCGATATTAGCCAGTTTGCCGTCCAGTGTGCAGTCTGGCACTTCCGCCGTCCGTCATGGTGCTTGTTTGCGGCGCGAACAGAGCGTGACGTAATGTGCAAAGGGTCAATACTGACAAAAGAAAAAAATCTTAATTTCTTTTATTTTCTTGAGCTGATAGAAAATTTACTTTGCCCTGGAGATCCATAAAGTAAGTTTCAATAATAATACAGTTTGTGTCTGCCTATGCTTGTACGTACCAGGAACAGAAAAAAATATTATTATTATTATATTACTGACAAATGTGTTTATGTGTGTGGTTTTTTTTAATCATTCCCAGGCAGCCATGACACTATGAGTTATGACTTGGACATCAACTCTGCAATAATAGGACCTACCATCCTGACGAAATTTGGCAAAATCCGTTGGGTCCGCAAAATAGTCAAAAAATGGGGCACCACACAGGTAGTAGATAATCCGTCAGAACAACATGGACTACGGAGCCCAGGGTTTGTTTTACTGATGCGATGTGTGTTGTAGGAGGTGAACGTCACAGAACAACTGGATGCAGGGGTTCGTTTCCTGGACCTGAGGGTTGCACATAAGCCAGATGACCCCGACCCGACCAGGACATACTTCTACCACGGCCTGTACACGGTCACTGATGTTGAGGTATCGGTAGCTCCATCTTTACCAACAGGATTCAACTAGGGTGACCAGGCGCTGATGAGCCACATGTGGGACAAGGAGTGTGTTTGTGTGGGACAATGTGGGACACGTAACCGTAATGCTGGAACAAAGTCTAGATTTTTAAACAATGTCCATCTTATTGTCCAGCTTATAAATATGAAGAACAACAGTTTGATTTGGTTGCACACAGTATGCATATTTTTGCAGTGGGCATTTATTTTTTGCTTTTTTTTGACAAGTTTCAACAACTTTTTTTTGTTTGTAAAAACAAAACAAAAAATCTGCTTGTAAAAAGTGGAAAAAGAACGCTCAAGCTTCAAATATTGTAATTTTTTTTTTTTTTTTAATTTGAGTACGTTCTTAACCCTCAAACACCCTCAAAAACAGAGGTATGAGATCAGAACATTTCTGTTCCTATAAGTCCATTTTTTCAGACTGTTCTCTCAAAAGTACAGTATTGGTCTGTAGGAGTCCAGAGTGTCCCCTTTAGACTGTGAAAAAGGCTCCACAGTTCTGTCCAGTCCACATGTGGACTCTAAGGAACCCTGCAGCATTCAAACTGTGTGCAGACCATGAGAACAGGCTCTAGACTAGAACTGAACAGTAGGACCAACTAGAGTTCAAACATTAGGCTGAGCACATTATTTATTATATATCATACTGTAATTACTCTGTATTATATTTAATAATAATTTGTGTTTTAATTTAACAGCCCAATTAGCTCAATGATAATAGCCTAATAATTTATTTCTCTTATTAGAACCTCTGATTATTGCCATAATCTCTGTTTGATCCAGTTTTCATTCACACCTCCATGTCTTGATGTCGTAGTTTGCCTATGCCGTTTTTTGGGTTTTTTTTTCTCAATTGGTCCACCGGTTCAAACTTTAAACATCATGGCATTATCAACTATATGAGAGTTTTCTTTCTATGTAAAGTACTTAAGGTACAAAAATGGACCATTTTGAAAGAAATGTCTGAAAAAGTACACCCCCACAGACAAGCATGTGTACCCTTTAAGTACAAGCTGGTACCTCTGTTTTTGAGAGTGAAGGTAAATGAATCTATGTGCAATAAAACAAAAAGGCAGAACTGAGAACATTAGAACAGCTGTTTCTACTTCCAGCCAAACTAACATTACTGGGACCTAAAACCTTTGCACATCCAAACACACAACAGTCAAATATTTAACATTCTAACACAGTAATAAGAATAGAATAAGATAAAGGAAATATCTTGTGGAATTTTGTCAAAAAATAAATATCCACGTACTTAACAAAAGCATATTTTGTCACCTCAAGTCTCTCAGTTCAAACTCCAAACTTAAAAATAGTTAAAGGGGATATGGATTAAATCTACCCAAACATCTCATACAGACAGTGTGTGGCTTCAGGTCGTACTCGCCTCCATGTGCGATGAAGAAATAAGTTGGACATAGTTCGCAGAATACCCCTGTCAATCATCCCCCACCGCTTTCACCGATGTCTTTTCTGTAGCTGCATTTTCTTTTTTTGTGCACAGTTTCCTTCATTTCCACCAGTATTTGCATGCCGCTGTCTTTCCCTTTGTTTTTTGTGTGTCAGTGGGCGGAGCTCAGGAGGACACAGGTGACAGGTTGATAGACTCCTGACCCCACCTGTATGTTGGTTGATTGACAGCGGACACAGCCAATGGTGATAGTGCTGTCTCTGCTATAAAATGAAAGTCATGTTTGGAGAAAGGTGACTGACCTGCACTGTGGACAGACAGAGCCAATCAAATGTGGGACATCATCTCAATTTGTGGGATGTAGAAAAAATGCTCATAATGCTGTGGAGTCCCACACAAAGCAGGACACCTGGTCACCCTAGATTCAACAGGATTCACTCAACACACACTGAAGGATTATGGACATTTGTATAGTTTAGGATTAGGTTGTAAAATGTACAAGTGCTTTGTGAGCTTTGTGAGGATCATATAAGTTGGTACTTTTTTAATAATTGGTCATGTATTTTACACTTTCTGCAAGTTTTAAACTGTTGGAAAGTCTTTGTAACTGTTTCATCATGTCAGTGGATAAAGAAACAAGTATACTGAGCAACAAACAAGTAGAGATTTAACAGCAGCAGTCTGCCAAATAGTGGGCATGAATAAATGTACAAACTACTTTGTTTACTCATAACTTCTTATGTAGATACCACCTAATTAATATGATAATAATAAACTCTTTATAAACCCTTTATTATGATCATCTAATACAGGGCTGTCAAACTCATGTTAGTTCAGTTCCACATTCAGCTCAATCTGATCTGCAGTGGGCCGAACCAGGAAAATAATAACAGAATAATATAGAAATAATGTCAATTCTAAACTTTTCTCTATGTTTTAGAGCAAAAAAAGTAAATTTACGTCATGAAAAGGTTTAAATCTACAAACTATCCTTTCAAAAGATGTGAATAACATGAACAAACTGAACAAATAAGTGTAATTTTAACCCTATTCTGCCTCAGTTTATCATTTCCACATGTTCATTATAACTGACAGATCACAGTGGATCTCCAACAGTGGCGGCTGTTCGTCTTTCAGACAGGGGAAGCTTATTGTCGCTTACATAAAAAAAATGGTCCAGTTATTTAAACATAAATTCGTCCCTCTGTTCCTTTTTAAGAAAATGCTCAGTGACCTTATCGTACCAAGAAAACAAGAAAACGCTGAAATTCTGTTAAGTTGAAACCAGTTAGTCCAGTGGTTGTGTTTTCTTCCAGGTCAGTAAATGAACAGTTCATTTGGTTTCTGTGATTTCCCAGCAGAATGTGTGACGGTATTAAACTGAACTGTGTCAGTGAAGGAGCAGATCTGAAAACAGCTGTCAATCAAATGGGATTCAGCCTTTGGACTGATCCTCCAATCAGCACGTGGAAGCTCAGCATCCGGCCCGGCTGAGCTCCACCCACAGCTCCATTCACCCCCAGAGACGCCGAGCGTCCGGGGACGGGACAACATGGTGTCATTTATCCAATTAGTGTCCAGTTTAGAGTCAGTTTCCAGCAGTTCCACTCAGTCCCATTGAAGTGCATGGACGCTGAGCGTCTACGGACAAATGCACTGAGCAGAGATGGAATGAACAAACACAGACACGGGAATGGAGGAGAAGTGAACAACATCCAGTCCACTGATCTGGGATCAAACTGATTCTGAACCAACTGGTCTGAGAGATGAACGTGTTCCAACACATTTGGAGTCAATGAAATGAAAACAACTGAACAGATTTGAGCATTTAACTTTTGTAATTTTAGGGGAAGCTGAGCTTCCACTGCAGTCTGACAGAAAATACCTCTGATCTACAAACACACAAAACATTTAATAACAGACAGAATTGTGTTAAAATTGTACTTACTTCTCTTAAGACATTTCAGGTTGTTCAAATTTGTTCAGGTTATTCACATTTTTTGTAAAATTATACTTTGTTTTAGTGTAAATACATGAAAATATTTATGTTTACAAAGAGAAGAATTTGGAGTTGTCATTATTTCTGTTATTCTGATAGTATCTGACTGGTCCTGCCCACTGCAGATTGAATTAGTCTGAATGTGGAACCTGAACTAAAAGGATTGTAAATATTTTAGTGTAATTTTTGCATTTCACTAATTCATCCCAGGGGCCGGACTGGACCCTTTGGCCCCTGGGACGCATGTTCGACACCTGCGCTCTCATGTTATTATGGTATCCAGACTTTATGTAATAAGTTTAGGAAGGAGGACAAGTGCTTTGTGTATAATATAATATAAACATCAGAAACAGTAGTGACATGGAACACTCAGAGTATGAGGACACTGCACCAGAGCTTTACTTCATCCTCATTCTACAATGACAGGTTTAGTTTTACATTTCCTCTGATAACAGGCTGAACAGGAAGGTAAAAAATACCCCGTAAACTTATCACCCTAGTCTGTTTCACAAAGGGGTAGAACCATCTGCGGTGTAAATGTTCAAAAACACCAGGAAGAATGCAGATATATAGAAGAGGGAAAGTACCAGGAAGCTGCACCTGAGCTGTACCTCCTCATTCAGCAGCGACAGGTTTATTATTCTTACATTTAATCTGTACAAGCACAGATTTAACAGCAGCAGTCTGCCAAACAGTGAGCATGAATCAGTGTTCAAAAGCATCTATGTAACGGGTACAACGGGAACCCAGATGCAGACCGACACTGAGGTAAGAGTTGGAAAAGCTTTTACTGAAGCTTAGCAGGAGTTCAATGTTACAGTTCACAGTTTTAAACAAAGTCACAAACACAGTCTCAGTAAACCAACAGGGGTTAGGCAAAGGGGGGCGTCGGGGACAGGCAGATAATCCAGGAACCGGAGAGACCGTAGAATCCAGAGGGGCAGTGACTGAAGACAGGGTCTGAGGCGGAAACAGGTCGATACCAGGCGGCGGTCAGAGACGTGGTCTAGGAGGAAGGGCAGGTCGAGTACCAGGCGGCGGACGAAGAGACGTGGTCAGGGGCAAAGGGCAGGTCGAGTACCAGGGCACGGACGAAGAAGGCAAAACCAGGCAGACAGATCAGGCAGGGGATCAGGCAACGGGTAGGCAGGACAGGTCAGGGACGAACAGGATCAGGCACGGAGAATCAGGCAAGAACAACGCTGGAGAGTTTCACACGGGATAGAAAACAATCTGGCAACGACAGACATCAGAGCAGTGAATATATACACACCACCCCTAATGAGACGCAGGTGCGCTCATCAGGTGAATGGAATCATGATAATTAGGAGGTGTGTCAGGGTAAGAGGTCAGAGAGAGAAAGAAGCAGAGAAAAAAGCAGAGAAAACAGACAGATATGACAATCTATATGACTGCTGTTTACTGAGAACTTATTGAGTAGTTACCACCTAATTAATATGAGAATGATAAAGCCTTTAGAAGCCCTTTATAATGATCACCTAACAGTATCCAGACTTCTCTATGTAAATTGTAACAGACAATCACTTTGTTGTATTTCATTCAGTCTGCTCTGAGGGACATAAATATCTGGGCAGAGAATCACTCCACGGAGATCCTCATCCTGGCTTTGTCCCACTTCAAAGGATTTAACAGGACAGTCCACAACCATCTCATCAGCTTCATCAAGGGATTATTTGGACAAAAACTCATCTTAAAAACGGTACATTTACTCAGATAATGACACATATGTTATACAGTCCCTCCAAAGAAATGTGGGCAAAAATCTTTAATTCTGCGACGGAATATGCAGGGGTTTATGTGATTGTATGAGGCTGAAATTGTGGGAATCTGCAAAAAATGTGCAAAGTTGCGAAATTATGCAGGAACTGGAAAAACATGCGTTTCAAAGAAAAAAAAAAAAATTCTTCTCCCACACCCTGTTCTAACTAGGCTGCTATGAAATCCTTCATTCATTCATTCATTATCTGAACTGGCTTTATCCTCATGAGGGTCTCGGGGGTCACTGGAGCCTATCCCAGCCACTGATGGGCGAAGGCGGGGTTCATCCTGGACATGTGACCAGTTCATCACAGGGCTGACCACTAAATGAAAAATGTCTGATTACACCCTGTGATAAACAGACCTACAGCAGTAAGCATACACTACATCCCACAAAGGGCTGGGTCTGCTTTATTTTCTAAGCCTGGCTCAAACATGGCTTTAACATTCCTGAGTCACAAGTGTCAAAAATAAAAGAACCTGCTTCACTAAAGTCACGTAGAACAGGCCATCTGTTTCAAGGCTGTTAGAGCCTTTATGTTAATAGATCGTAGACCATTTTCAAAGGTTTCACGCTGTAAAAGTCGCTCCAGCATCGATTTTCTCTGATGTTCCAGCGTACAGTTGCATGGGCTGTAAGATAGTATGAACCTGCTTTCCTGTAGGACATCTGCTACTGGTTTGCTCTGTCTTTGTCAGATATTTTTGTCAGCAAATGAGCTGCATTTTCATCACCTTGCAGGATTTTTTCTGCAGTTCGCGGTTAGTTTACCTTCTGTGGACGCGCCAGCCAATGACGTTGTGCGTCGCATATTACATCACTACTTGTATCAAGTTACAATACAATATTTTTTCTACTTTATGTGAAAAAATGTGGGGATTATGAAATCATGCAAGACCGGCATATTTTATGTATGTTGCACATAAATAGACTATTATTGTGGTGAATCTGTGCCCTTTTTGAAAAAATGCGGACACCTGCTTAATGTGCGCTGTTTTACCTCCTCATTCAGCAGCGACGGGTTTATTATTCTTACATTTAATCTGTACAAGCACAGATTTAACAGCAGCAGTCCGCCAAACAGTGTTCAAAAGCATCTATATGACTGCTGTTTACTGAGAACTTATTGAGTAGTTACCACCTAATTAATATGAGAATTATAAAGCCTTTAGAAGCCCTTTATAATGGTCTATATATAACATATTATTATTATTATTATTATTCTGCATTCAAATCTTTAGGACATTCCAACACTTAATCGCTGCTGGGACCTCCAGAGAAATGTCATCGTGTCATATGACGCTGATGCAGAAGTTCGGACACATCCTGAGTTGCGGGGTAAAATCCCATATTACTACGGCGACACTATGGACCCTGCAAAAGTAAAGAAACAACTGTCCAAGGATCTGAAAACTGCTCCGTCTAACAGTAGGTGGTGTGTTCAGTAGACTGGGTTCTGCCTGCATGTGTTCTAGATCCTGTAAATGTAAGCGCTTCTATCTTTATGACTTTCAGAGTTCTTCGCCTGTGGCTTGAACTTGACTCTTCCGGAAAATGCCAGTGCGCTCAAGTACATCTTACGCTGGAAAAGCCTTTTCGTGGTCACACTGAAGAACCTCCCACAGCTGGTGATGTGGGTGCAGAGACAAGCTCAGATAACGGACCTGAACATCGTAGCGTCAGATTTCGTGACACAGGCCAACTTCATCTCAACGATCATCCAGCTAAATACCTAAAATGTACGTTTACGTCATAGGCCAGGTTCAGACTACAGCCAAATGTGGACTAAATCCCTTTTTTTTTTTGCCCATATGTGACCTGTATCCAATCTGTTAAAGACAGTTGGAACAGCACAAAGCCAGTTTAGTCAAATCCGACCCAGGCCACTTTCATATGTGGTCCTAAACCTGATACGTATCTGATAATTTGGAATGTGACTTCAGCCTGAATGGTCAGGTTGCATTTTATCCGACCTTTATATCACTGAAATGCGACAAACGTCACAATTCTGCGTTCCACTGTGTTTGCATCCATAAACACAGTGCATGCCTGCGTGGTCACGTATTCCATCAGGACCTCTTTTGCTCATGTGGGTCACTTCAGGGTCACATTCAGTTCAGACTCAAAACTGATAGAAGTCACATTTAAAGTGTAATATGAATGAGCACAGAGAAAAATCAGATTTCACCAAAAAATCTGAATTGTGCATGAAGACCTGCTGTCTGAATTTTGCCTAAGTTTCTTTTTATATTTATTTCCCTTTTGCACCATGTTTTCACCCTTACAAAAACTATAGGCATATTAAAGAATTATAGCCCCACCTCTGGCAGATGCAACAAGAACATTTATTGTTATCATTATTATTACTGATGTAATTCTGTATCTGATTTTAGAAAGAGGGACAAATCTAGTGCTTTTCTGATTTTCATTGTAGACTTTGGGCAGTAGATGGATTTTCAACATGCTGGAACAACTTGTCTTTTATAAATGATCATATTTCCTCATATGCAATAAAAGAATGGAACTGGTTTAACCTGGTGCTTTGTTTTTTAGTTTACCGGCCCACAGGCCGTAAGCTACTGTCGTCATGCGGCGTCCATCGTCCATTACAAAACTTTCAATCGTCTTCTTCTCCAAAACTACAATTCTGATTGACTTCAAACTTGGTATACAGCTTCTGTATGATGATGTCAACAAAAGTTAGTGAAATTATTTGGATCTGGAACTGATTCTGGATTTGGTGCCACTTTGAAAAATGTTCCCATTATCAGAGATAGGAAGTGGATTGATCCAATAAATCAGTATCAATGATATCAAGTGTGAATTTGAATTTTTTACAGATCTGATTGGAATATGAGCAAAACATGGACTATTTCTGTAATAGAATAAATACACAGAACTGGGGGAGAATAAATGGATCTGGATACATTTCCCAAAGCTTTGAATTTGGACGCTAAGATACAGGACCATTGGTCCGATTTTTATGTGTAGTACCAATAGACAGGGCTGCACAGGTAGTTTTACTCCACACGTTAACTTTTTTACTGTATTTAACTGTATTTTTCTGTGAAGAAAGAATAATTTTCTTCTAAAAAATTGAAATTTTGTGGTTATTCACAGTTACAGTTTTTAGCTTACTGGCCAACAGCCTGCATGGAGATTCAACGACGTTCTGAAGCAGAGGCCAAGAGACAGCAACGTAAAGAGCGGCTCCTCCTTCCTCGGTCACCACCCACCCTGCCCTGCACAAAGTGTCCCTGGCTCTTCTGCTCTGCTCTGGGCCTGAGCAGCCACATCAAACATCATCTGCCCCCGAACAGCTGAGGGTGATTCTGACACGGACCCAAAGCTCGAACTACTGCCGATGATACACTTAGCGTTATGGTGCACGTGCTCATCTTACATGGTTTTTAATCAGCCCCATACAAATGGTGTTTGATTGGCTGATTCATTTGTTTATTTTTGGCCAAACAAAAACATAATGCAAACACTCGCTGACAATTACCAATGTGCAAGGGGGCGCCAACCAGTAGCAGTTAGTAACAAATTCATGTTACAAATATCAAAAGGAGGAGCAAATAGATCAAAATTGTTGAATTTTAACATGTGTTGGCTGATGATTCTAGCAATTTTCCTGTTTCCCAAAGTAGTAAGAGAGCTATAAAATACAGTTTAAATTCATTCCTAAAACAAGGGAAGGGAAAAACATGAGGGCAGTGGAGACACCTGTTGGAGTCTCTGTGGGACACAGAACACCAGTCATTATCATATTTTCTGGAGTTGTCCAGTGACCGAACCATTTTGGGAACAGCTGTGTGAACATTTAAAGAACATCTTTACTGGAAAAAATTCCTTATAAATGTTAAACCATGTATTTAGGAAATATTTCATGTTTCATTGGCAAGGAGTAAAAAGACTATAAGTAGAAAATGTTTAAAACCTGAAGCACCCACAACAGAAGAATGGATGGACATGGTACAGGACACTGACATTCTGGAGAAGTGGACATTTTGTTTTAAGGGTCAAAAGGAATCTTTATTCACTATTTGGTCAAAATGGACAAACTGTGTTAAATTTGTAATGGATGTGAAATGAATACATCGGTGATGTGAATACTTTTATATGATATACATTTCTGTATTAGGTTAATGTAAACATGCACACCTTAATGTGTCTCATCTTGTTGATGAAGTAGTGGAGTACGCCCTCTGCTCCAGCCCACTTTTCTTTATTTATGTTATTTGTTCTACATGTGACTACAATCTTGGATTAGCATCTTTTTTCCATTTGACATGTGGAAATTGAATTGTACCTGTAAGGGAAGTTTTGTAATATTTGCTTTTCCAAATAATTAAAAGAAACTAGAAGCACTCGGAGAGCGCAGACCTCTGCCAAGGCTGATCAGTGGCCCCCCCCCCCGTGGGCCCCCCCACCCCCGATCACCACCAAAATGTAATCATTTCTTCCTTATCCCATTTCCAACAAACCCTGAAAATTTCATCCAAATCTGTCCATAACTTTTTGAGTTATGTTGCACACTAACGGACAGACAAACAAACAAACAGACAGACAAACAAACCCTGGCAAAAACATAACCTCCTTGGCGGAGGTAAAAAAAACAAAACAAAAAAATTTTAAAAAAGGAAGGGAAGGAGGGTTTCTTCCATCTCCATTTGTTCCAGTAAATGTGGTATTTGGCCAAAAGTATTTAGGCCAGGAGCCAGGTCCACCACTCAGGATGTTTTTTTCTACCTTTTTTTCACTCTTATTTCCTGTTATCTCATACTTTGGGCCATCACAAGTTGATAAGCTCCACCCCCAACTCAGGGCCATTTGGCATCAGGGGCCAAAAAAAAAAAACTTTTTGGGAAAAACTTCTGGCAAAATGATATAATTGCATATATTAGGGTACTGAAAGTGCATAAATGTCCAGATAAGTCTGAAATTTTGCATGGTGTATCCTGACACACAGGGGAAAGTATCAGAATAATATTCTGGGGCTTACTGCCTTTCTATTTTCAAATATCACCCTCAGTGTACCCCACAAGACAAAAAAAATGTGTTTGCCTGACAAATTGTCATCAAAGCCAATCAATCAATCAATCAATCAAATTTTATTTATATAGCGCCAAATCATAACAAAAGTTCTCTCATGACACTGTACATATAGAGTTGGTCCAAACCAGACTGAAGACAATTTACAGAAACCAACAGAATCCAACTGAAGCAAACACTAGTGAGAGGAGACAGAGGAAGGAAAAAGGAGCTGTAACAGCAGAAACCTGGAGCAGAAGCAGACTGAGGAGGATGGACGAGTGACAGGAGCAGCTGGGGTTAAAGAGAGAAGGTAAAGGAGGAGAAAAGAGAGAGCGATAGAGAAAGAGAGAGACTGGGGGAGAGGGGGGGGACGTAGGGGGAGACACATGGATGCAGCGGATGCACAGAAAACTGAAGTAGAACATCTGTGGAACTGTAGAATAAACACTATCAGAACTGTATGGAGAAGAGAGGAGGAGCACAGCAGCAGGTCCAGAGAGGATCCAGGGAAAACCTGTGAGGATCCTGGGAAAACCTGTGAGGATCCAGGGAAAACCTGTGAGGATCCAGGGAAAACCTGGGAGGATCCTGGGAAAACCTGTGAGGATCCTGGGAAAACCTGTGATGATCGTGGGAAAACCTGTGAGGATCCAGGGAAAACCTGTGATGATCCTGGGAAAACCTGTGAGGATCCAGGGAAAACCTGTGAGGATCCAGGGAAAACCTGGGAGGATCCAGGGAAAACCTGGGAGGATCCTGGGAAAAGGTGATCATTTTCAAACATTTTATTATACATATGTAACGGGAGTGCTTGGCTCTTAGTTCCAGCTTGCTTGGAATCGGCGGCACATCCGTTAACCCGTTAGTACTCTGTGTTGTGTTAATTATGAAGGAGGACTGGGACCAGAGCGGTTGTAGACTCAGCAGTTGACTTCCTTCAGTCCATCTGTACAATAAAGTGACTTATTAAAACACTGTCTGTGCAGACGGCAGCGGCCTTTCCCTCCAGCACAGCTGCACACAGAGCCCTGCAGCATTAGAACACATGTGTCTGTTGTAAAAGTAACATTTAGACACACAACACATCTGCAACATAAAACCACCACACATAAATGCACACTGCTACACAATATTCAATAAAACCAAAACAGTTACTGAAATTGCAGCAGAAAGTAACAGAACCTACCTTTCCTCAGCGCATCTCGTAGTGATGTGACGTTCACGAACGAATCAAATCTTTTGAACAGTTCTTTGAAATGAACGATGGGAACCGAGTCTTTGTAAAGAGCCATTCATTTTTTTTTTTTTTTATACAAAGACTCGGTTCCCATCGTTCATTTCAAAGAGCTGTTCAAAAGATTTGATTTGTTCGTGAACGTCACATCACTAATTTTTGAGTAGAATAAACATAAAACAATAAGTCAGTTTAACTAAATGGAGGAGGTTTTACACAATTACAATCAAGTTGGTTCGACTTAATTAAGCATGTAGAGTAAAAAGCAAATCATGTTGTTTGCACTAAAGTGTTTGCCAAACTAGAGAAGTCTGGTGAAATTCAAGCAGTTATGGCCAAGTTGAAATAACTGAAAAACATGAATGGAAATTGTTACCTCAATTTTTTACGTTGAGCCAACTTATCATTTTTAGAGTGTAGCCAAGGATCAATAGAGACAACATGACTAATTATAGATACACATTCTCCAGCCAAATGGAGACACTAGAACACAGCTGAAACATCAAACACAACACATTTCTTTGGTTCTTCGACCCTTTTGCTGCTTATCCATACTGTACTTTACCATCGTATGACTGTATTGTGTTAGTGTAGAATGTGTAGTAGAAGACTTATTCATGAAGAATTATTTAGGAGGCCTCTTTTAGTGCTTTCTCACACTCTAAAAAATCTGTAATTTAACAGAATTTTCACTGTTTATTTTACAGTTTTTTCCTGTATGTTACAGAATGAACAAGGGTCAACATCCAAAGTAAATCTTCTTCTGAGAAAGTGACCTACCTGACAGATGTTATTGATCACTTTAAAGTCAGTCTCTGTCTCTGTTGGACACATGGGCCATTTACAGTGCTTGAATTTTTACTGAATGAATATTTGTGCCAGGTATTTTCTTCAAGGAAGTTCTGTTGTAATCATGGTAAATCCTTTCTCTCGTGCCTATATTAACAAGTTTATTATTGCATTTGTAATTAACCAAATTCAATCATTCACCTTCAAAGTGGGAATTGAAATGGTTGTGTGGGAGGACAGAAAGGCATTCCTGATTTATTTATTTTGTTAAACTGCCAGGTGTCACAAACATCAGGAAGGAGCTGTAAAGTATGAGGAAGACTCAACACAGTGGAATTTCATTTATTCTATTTCCTTGTACATATAGTAATCTTGAACACCTGCAAATACCTTACGATTCATTGAGAGCTGCAGAATAAAAGCAGCAGCAGCCTTACCACCACACAGACAAAGACTCTCAGGTCTGAGACATCTGTTCCAGCAAGAATTTACCTCAGCTTAGTAAGTAGTGTTGCACCAGTCTGTCATTGTTATATCATTTATTTATAACTATTACTTATGTTACTTATTACTTATATCACTGTTATGACTACTATTACTGTTTGCACTTTACTATAACTTATCATGTGATTATATACAGTATATCATGCATAACATACTAGTTATTTATTATCATTATTATTACTCTGTTATTTGTTTTGTATTTGTTGTTTTTACCCACACTTTTAAATGTGCAATTGCCTGTTTGTTTATTTATTTATTTATTTATTTATTTATTGTTTTACTATTTTCTCATACTGTTTTTTTATTGTGTATTTGGTGTTTGTGCTGCTATTGGAATCCTAATTTCCTGAGGGCCCTGCCCAAGGGATCAATAAAGTTCTGTCTAATCTAATCTAGTCTCATTTTAAATTCCAATGATCATAGTGAGTTGAAATGTGTTTGATACAGATTTGAGATGGCTACAGGTGAGAACCAAACCAAAGAACCAACAGGATCGATAACAGCCACCGGTGACTGGATGTCCAATCTACCAAAGGGACTTCAGAACATTCCACTGTGGAAACTGACCATACCAGGTATGAAGCTACAGAAGATAAGAAAGGAAAAGGCTTACAGTCTGCATTAAATTATATATATATATATATATATATATATATATATATATATATATATATATATATATATATATGTATATATGTATATATTTATTTATTTATAGTAAACAAAATTTACTTTACTATTTTGCTTCAGCAACTGAGTCATGCATCACTGAACATGGTCCAAAGTGATTTTTTAGACATAATTATGCATTTTACAAAACATGCCCTTTTAATCCTTTTTCAAGAATTTCAAATATTCAATAATTGATAGTCCATTATAAATGAATTCAGTGCATGGAAAACAAGTTAAATATTTCTTTAACTTTTATTGATATACGGAATAAGATTTTCCAGCATCCATGTCATCACTCTTTCATTATTGTTTCATATTTTTATTGATGTGTATACAAGAAAACAAAAGGTCCATGCCAACACCATGGCAACCTGATGTCAACATTAACCAGGTTTGGAAACACCATTACTTTCAGATTTGCAAATTTTTTTAGGAACAAATAACAATGAAACCAGAAAAACAATGCAATGAAAAGAATACTAAGACATAGTCTGAATAAAATAATTAAACTGGAGACATAAACATCAGAAAATAAATAAATAAATAAAAAAGGGAGGGGGAAGGGAATTACATTGACTCAAAAAAATCCATAAACAGTTGCCATTTATTGTAGAATTTGTTCAAGTTTCCTCATTTTGAATTTCTAACTTTCTCTGCTTTTAAAAGACATGACCTCATTAACCCATTGTGTGCTGGAAGGGGCTGTTGTAGATTTCCAATGAAGGAAGAGGTGGCGTTTAGCGACACTCTTTCATTATTATTTTTTTCTTTTATTTTATTTTTATTGAATCCTTCAAAAGTTCACAAGTCACATTTAAGAAAATAAATCAAGGACATCACAGTTAGTCCACAGCCCTAACACAAAGCCGAACACATTGCATCTTGCACTAAATTGGAAAGAACACACATTAGTAAGATGTCCATGTGGAAGGAACAACTCTTCCTTTTCCTTTTTTTCCCACAATCCCCCCTCTCCCCCAGCGAGTCAGTCATAAAAAAAAAAAAAAAAAAAAAAAAAAAAAGGGTGGGCACATTGGATCTTCCAGCATGAGCTGAGTTCAATCAGCATCCCTCAATATGAGCCAATCTGTGTTAAGAAGGGTTCCCACACACTTCCATCTATATCCATCTGTCCATTTACCTTGTGGATCAGTCTTTCAAATGAGGCGGTCTCTGATGAGGCTGAATACCATTCAGAATAAGTAGGGTTGTTCTGCCCCTTCCAGTGCCTTAGTATGACCCTCTTAGCTGTAGTGAGTGCAATCTTAAGCCAATGTGCTCTTTTGACTTATAATGAAACATCATGTTCCAGGAAATTCAGAAGACACAACGCAGGTGTCAGGACCAAATTCAGATTTAAAGTACGACTTATCTTTCCCATGACACTATGCCACTCGGACAGGTGAGAAACATATGAACCATGTCTCCAGGACTTTGTTTGCACCACCCACAGATATTAGAATTGCATATTCCTGCTCTATATAGTTTGACAGGTGTCCAATATAGTCTAATGAGAATTTTAAATTGGATGAGTTTGGACCGTGCGTCTCTTATTGGCTTTAACATTTGTTTAATTAATACATCCCACTCATCCTCCCCAAATGTTTTCCCTAAATCCATTTCCCACACCTTTTGGAGCCCTAAATTAACATCCCTGATGTCTTCAATACGGTAGTTATAAATGCGGCTTACTAAACGTGGTAAATCCCTTAATTTTGTAAATATAGAGTACACTGGAGATTCACCCAATAGCTTTACTTCAGATTTATTTAATTTTGAGAGGCAATCTCTCAGTCGTAGAAATCTCCAAAAATCAGTACTATTAAGGCCATATTTTGTCTGTAGATCTTGAAAAGACAATAGGGTGTTGTCTCGAAAAAAGCAGTTTATGTTCTCAACACCTTTACTGTGCCAGCTCGCCCTGAAGAACATTTTTTCCCCAATCTTTAATTTTGGGTTGTTCCACCCGAAGAAAGGGGCAGATATTGTCTTTTTTATGTAAACGGTGCCGTACGTTTCTAGTATGGTTCATAACTGGGTTAGATTTTACTTTATCATTAGGGTGTTGAGACAGATAGTCAGCAGCTTTAAATGGGGAGTTTATTTCACTCTCCAAGTCCACCCAGATCGGTCTGTTATCTTTTGTTGATATAAGTGTTGTTATTTGTGCACTTGTAAAGGCTTCTTGGTAAAGCTGCATATTCGGTAACCGTAGGCCTCCATATTCTGTTTTATTCTGGAGTTTTTTCAGGGTCATTCTGGGTCTTTTCCCAGCCCAAATGAAATTATTTATCATTTTATCAATGGCCTTAAACACAGATTTGGGAACCTTAAGGGGTAATAGGTTGAACAAATAATTTAATTTTGGTGTGATGACCATCTTTATTGTCTGAACTCTACCCCATAGTGAAATATGCATTTTATCCCAACCCTTCAGAAGTAGACTTATCTCATTTATTGTCGGCTCAAAATTGTCAGGTATAATATCTTCCAATCCCGGATTCAAAAGTATACCCAGGTATTTAAGGTTTTTTGGAGTTCACTGGAAAGTCCAATTTTGAACATGGCTCTTGCAGCAAGACTTTGACGAAGGCATTATTTTGCATTTGGTCCAGTTAATTTTGTACCCAGATAGTCTTGAGAAAGCATTAATCAAGTCCATTTAGGGAGGTAATGACTTTTGAGGGTCAGACAGTAAAAGCAGTACGTCATCTGCAAAAATCAGCATTTTGTTGTCTCGGCCACCCTTTATTACACCTTTTATTGTATTACTCTGTCTGACAGCTTGTGCCAGCGGTTCAAGTGCAATAATAAAAAGTAGTGGTGATAATGGATCCCCTTGTTTGGTCCCGCGTTCTAGTGTGAATTGAGATGATCTCATTCCATTGGTTGTTATGACCGCTTTTGGATTTGCACAAATCATTTTAATAATTTCTTGAAATGAAGTTCCAAACCCAAATCTTTCAAGCGTATGATATAGGTAACTCCAGCTGACCCTATCAAATGCTTTTTCCGCATCTAATGATAGGGCTGCTACAGGACAAGTTAAATGTTGGGACTTCCAGATTAAATGGAAGAGACGCCTTAAACTGTCAGAGGATGTTCTGCCCTTGACAAAACCTACCTGGTCCGGGTGAATAATTGATGCTATAACTTTGTTAATTCACAATGCGAAAATCTTTGTAAATAATTTTGCATCACAACACAACAGACTTATTGGCCTATAACTCCCACACTCCAGAGGGTCGTTCCCTTTTTTCAATATAAGAGTGATCAAGGATTCGTTCATTGAAGAGGGGAGGTGACCAGAAGCAATAGCCGAGTTGAACGTTCTCAAAATTTCTGAACCAAGTTCAGATATAAAGTTTGTATAAAACTCGTTGGGTATACCATCCAAACCTGGGGTTTTCCCATTAGGTGAAATTTTAATGGCTTTATTCAGCTCTTCTAGAGTGATTGATCTTTCTAATTCGTTGGCGTTCTCTTCAGATAACGTTTGAAAAGTTAAAATTCCAAAAAACTTTTCAGCTGTATTTAAATCAAATTGAACTTCCTGAGAGTATAGTTTTTTGTAAAATTCTTTAAATGTTGTATTGATTTCTTTCTGGCTAGTGACTATCTTCCCAACACCATTTTTAACAGCGCTAATGTGACGAGCTGCTTGTTGTGTCTTTAGCTGACTAGCTAACAATTTGCTGGCTTTATCACCAGATTCATACCACCTCTGTTTAAGTCTGAAAAGTGAATATTCTGCTTTTTTAGAAAATATTGTGTTTAGCTCGTATTTTGCTCTGACTAAACGATTAAGAACCGAAGGATTGGAATTTTCACAATATTCCTTCTCCAGTTTTTTTATATTGTCTTCATATGTTTTAATTTTTTGTCTTGTTTTTTGGTTAAGGAAGAGCACTGTAGCAAAATACCTCTAATGTAGGCTTTAAACCCATCCCAAATTGAGCATTGCTCTGCAGTGTTATTATTTATTTTGAAATATTCATTAATAAGGTCTTGTAATTGGACACAGAGGTTATTATCATTAAGGATACTTGTGTTCATCCTCCATCCTTTGAACCTTTCCTGATGTGACCCCAGCTGTAAGACCAAATCTATGGGAGGATGATCGGTTATTGCTATTGTACCAATATTACAACTATCAACACTTTCAATGATCGAGTGTGAAATCAGAAAATAGTCTATACGACTGTAAACAGAGTGTCTACTTGAAAAGAAGGTGTAATCCCGAGCAGATGGATTCAACAGCCTCCACACGTCTAGAAGACCATTGTCATTACGTAGTACTTTGATAGCATCCTGGGCTTTGCTGGCCTTAGGGACCGATTTCCCTGACTTATCCAAAAATACATCCAGTACCTGATTAAAGTCTCCAGCCAAAATAATAGGGTAGTCACCAAAATCTAAAAAGATTCTCTTTAACTGCAGAAAAAAGTCAGGATCCTCTGCATTAGGTGCGTATATATTTCCATTAATCATGGTTTGTCCATTTAAATTTACTAAAAGAATAATTATACACCCCTCTTCATCTTTAAATTCCTTCTCCACTTGAATTCTAAGATATTTAGAAAATATAATAGACACTCCCCTCTTCTTTTGTATAAAAGTATTGTGATAGGCTTGGCCGATCCACCTATCTTTGATTCTTACAGTATCCTTCTCTAATAGATGTGTTTCCTGAAGCATGATCACATCTGATTTCTTTTGTTTTAAATACTGAAGTACTTTTCATCTTTTAGTGTAGGAGCCAAGGCCATTAACGTTCCAGGAAGATATTTTAACTATGGTGCCCATAACACAGTAGTAGTTAAGACTAACAGGGTTAAGTCCAGTTTAACTCTTACTGTAATAGTGCCCACCAAAAAATAAAAGACATGACTGGCTAGAAAACCCCACAAGAACAACTACTACAAAACTATGAACCCTTTTCAGAAAGAACAAAACCTTAGTCCTAAAGACAAGCATAGAGGTCTTCCGAGTGAGACGTCACGACCAATAATCAATTTATCAAATAGAATATAAAGCTTTCCACCAAAGGATATTGAACAGAATAGTATGGTAAATAAGTGACAGAGCTGGGCTTCTAAACATTACAACATAAAAGGAGTGATAATCAAAACTGATGGGATATTGAGAAGAAATTCACAGAAATAAGTCAGCCCAACATATCAAGAAGTCTGAAAACAGATCCGATTAAATGTCCTCAGTAGTGAACTTAATAGTTCACATATTGAGCTTATTACGGTAGTCGGGTGTAGATTGTCCGTTCATTCACCTTCCTTCTGGCCTTGGTAGTTGTCCACCCTCCTCTTTGCCGCAGCAGCATCCTCAAACCGGAGCCGTTCACGGCCGACCGTGACCCAGAACACTCACTCAAAAAACTGAAACGTTGACTTTAATTAAATTTATTTTGTCAGCAGGTTCCACGTACATGTATTATGTTAGTTGAAAGCAAAAATGTTAAGTTCATCTAAAATTAAGTTAGATGAACTTAACATTTTTGCTTTCAACTAACATAATACATTTACGTGGAACCTGTTGACAAAATAAATTTAATTAAAGTCAGCGTTTCAGTTTTTTGAGTGCTGCTGGATACTGCAGAGTGTACTTCAGTTCTTTTGCCCTGCACATACGGCGGACCTCGGTGAATTTATTCCTCTTGTCCTGTACCTCCTTGGTGAAGTCCGGAAAAAAGTCGTCTTTGTTCCCGATCCAGTTAAACGTTCCCAGGTCTCTGGCTCTGAGTCGGATTTTCTCCCGCTCCGAGAAGCGCAGGAATCTGACCAGGATGTGTCGGGGTCCAAACGGAATGAGTTGTCGGTCTTTCTTTAGTGCAGTCGGGATTCTATGGGCTCTCTTGATGACAATTTGGTTTAGATCCTCCTCGTTTGGAAGTAAAGTCCGCAGTATGTCCTTCACACACTCCGTCACGCTTTTCTCTTTGTCTATGTGTTCTGGTACGCCTTTGATCCTCAGGTTGTTCCTTCTGCTGTAGTTTTCTTGATATTGCATCCGAGCTTCAAGTTGAGCGACTTTATTCTTCAGTTCTGATGTAACTTGGGCAAGTTGCACATTCTCATCTTCCAGTTGTGACACTCGGTTTTCAGTTTCACCAATCCTGTTGCCAAGATAGGCAACATCAGTTTTTAGTGAGTCCAGATTCATTTTAATTGTAGTCACATCTGTTCCGACCAGTTGTATTTTATCCTGTAGTTCACGCTTCATGTTGCGAATTTCGTTTATGACAGACGAGTCTGTTTCACCAGGTTTCTCCATGCTGGTGCTAGCTTGAACAGCGTTAGCCTCGTAATCATGGGGCTGCGACGACAACATCTGATCGATTTTAGGGCTCGAGGTGTGTTTTTGCCTCTGTTCATTTTTACTAATTAAGCAGCGCAGTTATAACAAAAATTAAGACCCTTGGCGGAAATTAAACGGTTATAATTGGCCGACAACGTCTCTGCCTCTTCAGCACGCACCCGTTCCTCGCCGCATCGCCACCGGAAGTCAACACTCTTTCATTATTCAAATATTTCCATATCTTTTCATTTTACTGTGTTGAAGTTGTTGCTGAAGTTGTTGATTTCACTATATTCAGTTTATCTTCATATGTGTTACACAACCTTTACTCTGGGATATTTTCACATTTTGTTCCATTACTTCAACTTAGATTCACTATTTACAGTGTATACATGGAATTTACATGAATGAACCATTAGGGGGAAATATGTGAAGCAATGAATTCATGTAAGCTTTACTTCACTGAATTAACATTACTAAGATGTGTGTGGGTTTTGTTGTTGTTCTTTTCTTTTTATGTTATATCTAGGCAGCCATGACTCCATGAGTTATGATTTGGACATCAACTCCTCAATAATAGAACCTGATATTCTGAAACATATTGGCCTCCGTAGTGTCCACAAAATAGTGAAAGAATGGGCAACCACTCAGGTAATACAGCAGCCACAACAAATACACTTAGAACAAACAAAAACACCAGCTTTCTGTTCAACCAGTGGAGATCCTTGTGTTGCAGGAGGTGAACATCATTCAACAACTGGATGCTGGGGTTCGTTTCTTGGACCTGAGGATCGCTCGCAAGAAAGATGACTCTGACCCCACCAGGGTGTACTTTTACCACGGCCTGTACACCGTCACTGATGTTAGGGTAAAGGCACACAGTTTTGTTTTTTTGAATTACATTTTCACATAGTAAAAAACATACACTTAGTCAACTTAGTCTCATTGAAAATTATTTATATATATATATATATTTATCGGTAATTAGATTGTTTTAATACATGTAAATATTCTTTTTTAAACATTAATAAGTCAAAAAATATGCAAAATCTCATGCAAAGTTAGAGCAAAAAACTGTATTTAAATATTGAAAATTACCATATTTTTATGAAATGGTTATTTTTCCGTTATGTAATAGTATTTTTTTGGCACCCCTGCTGCCGGAATAATACCGTTTTTTTATGTTTCTTTTTTTGTTTGTTTGGGGTTTTTTTTTAACAGTGTATAGTTAACAGTTTGGTGTCTGTCAGTTAGATAATTAGTGAACCACAGCAATGACTCATGTTTTATACTGAGAAGTTTAAGCTTATCTAGAACAATGACATGGTTAATTGTATTAAAGGCTTTAGACAGATCCAAAAAAATACATACAGAGTTTTCCTTTCGATCTTTGGCGTTGTGCATTTCACTCAGTGACTGCACAGGAGCCGTATAGGTAGAATATATAAGACCACTGGGTTCGTCAAATTAAATACTGGAACAAAGTGGCCTGGAGTGGTTTCATTTAACCCTGTAAAACCTGACCCATTGGAAACAAGCCACAAAAGTCTCATTTTTTGGAACTGAAATGTTTATTTAGCCCTTTTAACAGAATCCAAACCAAAATTTTGCCAAATCATTTTGTTTATGATATATGTTTTGTTTCACATTCAATATATTGGGTGTTTTTGGCAACTTTTTGGTCACAACAATGTTAACTTTAGATACAAAAATACATTTTACCAGTAACATTTTGAAAATCTAGAACATTTCAGGAAGTTTTTTTTTTTTTTTCTTTACATAAAACGTTTTACAGCCTTTTTATTTTCCTTGAATTACACCATAATTTTAATATCTTAGATACTTTTTTTTTTTTTTTTTAAATTTTCATGTTCTTCTTAACATAACTTTTTGAACATTACCAAAGACTTTTATACAAAATGTGTGTTGGATGATTTAACGTTAGCAGCCATAATGAAAAGGGCAAAAAAAACCGCCTTTCCACTGGCTGTAGTGGGATGATAATCCACCAGGGGGCAGAAAAAAGGTATCAGGTCATATACAACAGGTTTTAAGGAAAGTATTGATCTTGTTGATGAGATAAAAATTTTAGAACCTGGCGTAGCAAATACGATACAAATGGTTTTATAGGGTTAAGTTGTGAAATATTACAGTGAATGAAGGTCAGTCAGATCCATTCTCTATCTGCGCTTTATGATCTGTTCATGCTGCTCTTTCACTTACTGTGGATAAAATGCAATGTGATATCATGACTCACATAAACATACACCCCACTTTTAATTGGCATGTTATCTGTACGCATTATAAGCTTTCCATGTGTGTGTTCATGCCATTATTTGCCTCCTGTCCAACCTGAATCCATGCGTCAAATACCACGCACCGAGGGTTCGGGTTTAGAGTTATGTGAACCGGAGATCTTGGCGTAAACTCATACATGATTAAATGACGTTGAATAACACAGGAAAGGTCGAAAATGCGTACATAGAGCATGCCAAATGCCATAAGAACTGGCGTCACATTCAGTGCCATTCCATGAGATCAGTCTCTAAAATGTGTTTCATCAGAGCAACGATCTTAACTTTTGAAGTTTGTTCACCAAAATCTAATCAGTTTAATCAAAGTCAAAGTGAATATTTATAGCAAATTTGTAGAATACCCTTACCCTTAACTTAAGGGAATGCCTTAAGGGCCTTAAGGCTCCTGGTGACATTTGGGACCCAAAATCATTTCACTGTAAAGGTTTGTGTCAAATTTCATGATATTGTGTTGTACTGTTGCTGAGATATAATGGATACTGCTGGATGGACAGACCATCTAATACAGATCCATCTAAAATCAGACCTGTCTGTAATCCAGTGGACAGTAACCTTATTCTGTTTTATGCAGTCTGTTCTGAAGGACATAAATGGATGGGCAGTGGCACACCCCACAGAGATCCTCATCCTGGCTTTGTCTCACTTTGAAAACTTTGACAACAGTCTTCACGACGGTCTAATCAGCTCCATCAAGAAGATATTTGGACGCAAACTTGTCCAAAAAATGGTAAATTCACTCAATTAAAGATACTTGTGTCTTTCCTTTGACCTCAGACCAGTAACTGAATGCTATTATGTAGTGCTTTTCCACACCTTCATGGTGCCCAAAGCTCTTTACAAAGCCTCACATTCACTCTTCCATTCACTCACCAATGGGCGGCTGCCGCCATGCAAGACACTCCACAGTCCTACTGGAGAACTGTAGGGTTCAGTGTCTGGCCCAAGGACACTTCCACATGTGGAGAGTTGGAGCCAGGATTCGAACCGCCGACCCTTTGGTCTTTGGTACGACCCGCTCTACCAACTGAGCCACAGTTGAATGAACCCCTTCAGTGCAAAAAAAGTTTGGACAAAAATAAGAAAATTCAAGTCATTATTGGGTTAAAATGTCTTATTTTAAGTAAAATGATCTACTAGTGCAATAAGAAAATTGCACTTATCAAGTTTTCTTAAAATAAAATATTACCAAAGGATTATAAGTGCTAAAAGTCTTATTTTAACCAAATTTATTGTGCAACAGTCTGAGGCGGCCTTTAGATTTGTGAATACAAAATCAGAAAGTGAATGCCAAAACTTGTTATATTATATTGTCTGAACAAAAGGATTAAAGACATGAAGACATGTTAAGTGTAAAAGGAAAGTCATACTAAATACGACCACTTTGGTTTATTGAAGCTGTTTTTTTTTTTTACTGAAACTTTTGTTTTTACTGCTGGGCATACTACAGTAAAGTATGTACAGTATGTATATTTCAACGCTGCAAAAACAACAAATGTAAATCAGGTTCTCTACAGTATATACAAATGTATGTAGTCTTATGAAGACATAATTACTCAGTAGATATGTATGTATGGGTAAAATTGCATAAAACAAGTAAGAATTTAATGACGGCAAACAGATACTGTGTCCTTCATACTCATCCTCAACAATGGAGCTGGTTTTATTATAAATATCACTTAGAATTAGTCATATCTAAGTGGGGTAGCTCAAGATGAAAACTGTTGGAACCAGTCAAATAGTTTTAACACAATTAAGTCTCAATAAGTAAATACATCTAAAAAATTATCTTTCAAGACAAATATTCCAAATTCAGTTCAGATCTTCCTTTTTTGCCATTTTTTTTTTTTTTTTTTTAATTTCATATTTTTATTGATGTGCATATAAGAAAACAAAAGGTCCATGCCAACACAATGGCAACATCAACATTAACCAGGTTTGGAAACACCATTACTTCCAGATTTGCAAATTTTTTTTAGGAACAAATAACAATGAAACCAGAAAAACAATACAATGAAAAGAATACAAAGACATAGTCCATCCATTCATTCTCTTCCTCTTATCCGGGGCCGGGTCGCGGGGGTAACAGTCTAAGCAGGGATGCCCAGACTTCTCTCTCCCCAGACTCCTCCTCCAGCTCTTCCGGAGGGATCCCGAGGCGTTCCCAGGCCAGCCGAGAGACATAGTCTCTCCAACGTGTCCTGGGTCTTCCCCGAGGTCTCCTCCCGGTGGGACATGCCCGGAACACCTCCCCAGGGAGGAGTCCAGGAGGATCTGAAACAGATGCCCGAGCCACCTCAGCTGGCCCCTCTCCACGCGGAGGAGCAGCGGCTCTACTCCGAGCTCCTCCCTGGTGACTGAGCTCCTCACCCTATCCCTAAGGATGCGCCCAGCCACCCGACGGAGGAAACTCATTTCGACCGCTTGTATCCGGGATCTTGTCCTTTCGGTCATGACCCAAAGCTCATGACCATAGGTGAGGGTAGGAACATAGACTGACCGGTAAATCGAGAGCTTCTCCTCTCGGCTCAGCTCCTTCTTCACCACAACCGACCGGTACAGCGACTGCATCACTGCAGACGCTGCACCGATCCGTCTGTCAATCTCACGCTCCATCCTTCCCTCACACGTGAACAAGACCCCGAGATACTTAAACTCCTCCACTTGGGGCAAAGACTCCCCACCGACCCGGAGAGGGCAAACCACCTTTTTCCGGTCGAGAACCATGGCCTCGGATTTGGAGGTGCTGATCCTCATCCCGCTCGCTTCACACTCGGCTGCAAACCGCCCCAGTGCACGCTGAAGGTCCAGGTTCGATGAGGCCAACAGAACAACATCATCTGCAAAAAGCAGAGTTGAAATCCTGTGGTCCCCAAACTGGACCCCCTCCGGCCCCTGGCTGCACCTAGAAATTCTGTCCATAAAAATTATGAACAGAACCGACATAGTCTGAATAAAATAATTAAACTGGTGACATAAACATAAGAAAATAAGTAAATAAGTAAGAAATAGAAAAAAGGAGGGGGAAGGGAATTACATTGTCTCAAAAAAATCCATAAACAGTTGCCATTTATTGTAAAATTTGTTCAAGTTTCCTCATTTTGAATATCTAATTTCCTCTACTTTTAAAAAAGACATGACCTCATTAGTCCATTGTGTGCTGGAAGGGGCTGCTGTAGATTTCCAATTAAGGAGGAGGTGGCGTTTAGCGATCAGGGAGGTCAAAGCTAGTACTGCTAACTCTTTAGCAGAGTATTGGGTAAACTCATCTGGGAGACCAAACTTACCAATGTGTGGTGAAATGTCAGGAGTTTTGGAAAATACCTTGGACCTTGGTATTTGGGGAAATGTGAGCCAGCCTTGTCTTTGAATAGTGCCATCGAAATACAACTTTACTTTTTTGCCATGTTTAAAGCCACAACAGAAGCTGACCCTGAAACGCTGCTGGGACGACAAGACAAATGTCATGGTCACATATGGGGATCGGGCAGAGGTTCAGAAACATCCTGAGCTGTGGTCGAACATCACCTACTACTACGGTGATACTATGGACCCTGAAGTGTTGAAGAATAAAGTCTATGAGGATCTGACCAATGCAACCACTGACTGTAAGTTGAATCTGTGCTCTGGGTTTTGTCTGCATTTGTTCTATATTCCTGAATTAAGCCATTTTAGAAATCCTAACCTGTTTTATGTCAAATCTCCATGACTTTCAGATTTCTTCATCTGTGGCTTGAACTTGACTCTACCAGATAGTCTTACTGCACTTAAATATGTCGCGGAATATAACAGCCTTCGCCAGTACTCACTGAAATATCTGAAACAGCTGGTGGTTTGGGCGGCAGGTGTCCAACAGGCCCATAAAAGACGCCTGAACATCGTAGCGTCAGACTTTGTGACTCAGGACAACTTTGTCTCAACAATCATCCAACTAAATACTATCTAAACTAAATGGACTCACTCAAGTACAAGTAGGGTAGTACAAATATCACAGACCTGTACTTTACTTGAGTATTTCCATCTTAAGTTACATTACTATTAAATAAGCGATTTTACACAATATATAATGCAAGCTTCTAAAATGTAACATTTTGCTTAAGATTAAATCAGTTGTTTCCAACCTTTTTGACTCTTGACATCCAACCTAAATCAGTGGGTATTCAGGCTCATATCTGAAATGCCTATGCTAAACCAAATCATGCCTTTTCTGTCGTTCTCACCACTGACTCATGTGGACTCTTCTGTCTTTTATCCTGTGAATGATCCAATAAAATCAATAAAAGTTCCATCACTTTGACCGGTGTTTGCTTTTTAACATCATCATTATCATTATTATTAATATTATTATTAGTAGTATTATTATTACTAGTGCGTTGACCCGTGGGGAACCATGGGTTCTAGACTTTGTAGTTTTTATCCTGGGGAGAGCTGACTTTTGGAAAAAGATTGATTGATTGATTGATTGATTTTGAATATGAATGTCAAACAGAAGAAAATAAATAAACAAAACTCTTAAACATAAGACATATAACATATTTGACAAGGAGTGAGAAGAAGTACAACTTATAAACTCCACCCCTTCTCCTTCTATAATTAATAACAATAATACCCTTCCTAGTCTAATCAGATCTGTACTATATGCCATAATATGACTGATACTTAATATTAAATAATTTGGTTTCTGGCTTTATATTATTATGAACACATATAATATGATTTACATAAACACATAATACAATAACACATATATGTAAATACATATACATACACAGATCTATACACACACACACATATACACCTACATATACATACATATACACACACACACACACACACACATACCACATACTTGTATATCCTTATAACACCCAGTGATCCCCAACCCCTCCCTCATCCCTGTACCTCTGAAACATTATGTCTTTGTTCGTCCTTTTGAATTCTTTCATGCTCAGACGTTCCTTTAACTCTATATTCAGTCTGTTCCTTTAACTCTATATTCAGTCTGTTCCTTTAACTCTATATTCAGTCTGTTCCTTTAACTCTATATTCAATCTGTTCCTTTAACTCTATATTCAATCTGTTCCTTTAACTCTATAATCAGTCTGTTCCTTTAACTCTATATTCAGTCTGTTCCTTTAACTCTATATTCAGTCTGTTCCTTTAACTCTATATTCAGTCTGTTCCTTTAACTCTATATTCAGTCTGTTCCTTTAACTCTATATTCAATCTGTTCCTTTAACTCTATATTCAATCTGTTCCTTTAACTCTATAATCAATCTGTTCCTTTAACTCTATAATCAGTCTGTTCCTTTAACTCTATATTCAATCTGTTCCTTTAACTCTATATTCAGTCTGTTCCCTTAACTCTATATTCAGTCTGTTCCTTTAACTCTATATTCAGTCTGTTCCTTTAACTCTATATTCAATCTGTTCCTTTAACTCTATATTCAGTCTGTTCCTTTAACTCTATATTCAATCTGTTCCTTTAACTCTATAATCAGTCTGTTCCTTTAACTCTATATTCAATCTGTTCCTTTAACTCTATATTCAATCTGTTCCTTTAACTCTATAATCAGTCTGTTCCTTTAACTCTATATTCAATCTGTTCCTTTAACTCTATATTCAATCTGTTCCTTTAACTCTATAATCAGTCTGTTCCTTTAACTCTATATTCAATCTGTTCCTTTAACTCTATATTCAATCTGTTCCTTTAACTCTATATTCAATCTGTTCCTTTAACTCTATATTCAATCTGTTCCTTTAACTCTATATTCAATCTGTTCCTTTAACTCTATAATCAATCTGTTCCTTTAACTCTATAATCAGTCTGTTCCTTTAACTCTATATTCAGTCTGTTCCTTTAACTCTATATTCAGTCTGTTCCTTTAACTCTATATTCAGTCTGTTCCTTTAACTCTATATTCAATCTGTTCCTTTAACTCTATATTCAATCTGTTCCTTTAACTCTATATTCAATCTGTTCCTTTAACTCTATAATCAATCTGTTCCTTTAACTCTATAATCAGTCTGTTCCTTTAACTCTATATTCAGTCTGTTCCTTTAACTCTATATTCAGTCTGTTCCTTTAACTCTATATTCAATCTGTTCCTTTAACTCTATATTCAGTCTGTTCCTTTAACTCTATATTCAGTTTGTTCCCTTAACTCTATATTCAGTCTGTTCCTTTAACTCTATATTCAGTCTGTTCCTTTAACTCTATATTCAGTCTGTTCCTTTAACTCTATATTCAGTCTGTTCCACAGTCTCACCCTTCTGACTGAAACACTAAAACCCTTCCTAGTTGTGCGTATTAAGGGAATTTCAAAGTTAATTTTCCCCCTTAAATCATAACCCCCCCTCATGAACACTGAATAATTTCTGTATATTTGTTGGTAAAAGATTATTTATTTGTTATTATATTATTAAAAAGATGTTAGTCCATATTTTATATAAATAAAAATAAAAATTGTTTGGTGAATCATCCTCTAAAATTCAAATGATAATAAATATATTAATACCAATATCTAGGGACTGAAGTTAGTAAATGCGCTGTTCCTGTTTTTAACTTACTGCACTTCCCATCCACTGTCAGGGGCATAGCAACATGATTGCAAGGCTATTGTGTTCCAAAATTAATAATATCTCCCAAAATATTGGTCCAATCAACTTGCCATTTTCACTAGTCTCTTCCTTCACCAAAAATGCATAAGTATGTTTAACTGCAGCAGTCAGCTCTGTCCGGATTCTGTGTGATGCCAAAGACACACAAACAGACAAACAGAGTCCACTTCCCTTTTCAAATATAAGACCTCTAGTGCGTTGACCCGTCTGGAACCACGGGTTCTAAATGTGGTCGTTTTTATGCTGGAGGGAGCTGACTTTTGGGAAAGATATTAGTCTATATTTTATAATTACTGACATAAAAAACTGTTTGGTAAATCATGACATCTTTTCTGTTTTCAACACACTGTGAAAACTAAAGCCTGGTTCAGGAGGGGCTCACCGCCTCCTCTCCTGGCTCAGACATTTTATAACAGTATTCTAGTGGATTTTTTTTTTTTTTTACTTAGTTTTTATTAGATTTTCTCTTTTTTCAGTACACTACAATATGTACATTCAAGTACAGTTCACTTCGTTTCTTTTCCCCTACTCAGCTGCAAATGTATTCTCACAAACCTCCACAAGCAACACGGGATGAAAATTAGAGAAAACAATAACAATTATAGCAAACAAACAATGTTCACTTCCATAAAAAAATTAAAAATAAAATAAATAAAATTTTAAAAAAGAGAAAAAAAATTATTTAAAAAAAGACTGTCGATATAAATCTTCATCAGAGGCAGAATGACTACACCTTGATAAACAACATGGAGTTCTGCATCACCCATAAATGGTATTGCAGCAGCAAAGGTAACATGGGTTCCCATCTTTTAGTAAATATGGTTTTCTGAAGCCTGAGTAAATATGTGATCTGCTCCATCTGGTAAATATCCCAAACTTTTTAATCCATGTATTATATGAGGGAGGTTCTGCTTTCATCCAGCTGAAGGTTCTAGACTTTAAGGCAGCGGTGAATCCTATATTCCAAAGGTATTTATCTGCCTTTCTATCCAGACCTTCAGGTAATACTCCCAGAGCTGCCACTGTGAAGTTTAGTGGGATGTTCAGTATTCTAGTGGATTTGGAATGTGATAAAAGTAATGTGATGCACCTTTCTGTGTGGAGTGGACCTGCCTCTGCTTTTCCCATCCACCTGTGCTCCGCAGGACAGTACGCTCTGTTCAGTGTTGTCAGAATTACTGGACCAGAAACTTAAAATTAGCCTATTTTGAGGAAAATTATTGTACATACCCAATTTGACGTTGGTCAGGACCATCTGCTTCAGTAAAACATTACCACAGGTTGTGTATAGTACAGTTTATAATGCAGTTTTAGTTTTAAATAAGCTAACAGCACTGGTGGGAAACAAGCTGCCACTGGCAGAACAGCGCCCCCACCTGTGTGGTGTACAGGATGAGTATAACATGACGATGAGGATATTATGCATTATCTGTACATATCCTATATTTCCTCTATATATCCTATATTGTCTGTATATATTCCTATATTACCTGTACATATCTTATATTACCTGTATATATCCTATATTACCTGTATATATCCTATATTACCTGTATACATCCTATATTACCTGTATATATTCCTATATTACCTGTATATATCTTATATTACCTGTATATATCTTATATTACCTGTATATATCCTATATTACCTGTATATATCCAATATTACCTGTATACATCCTATATTACCTGTATATATTCCTATATTACCTGTATATATTCCTATATTACCTGTATATATCTTATATTACCTGTATATATCTTATATTACCTGTATATATCCTATATTACCTGTATATATCCTATATTACCTGTATACATCCTATATTACCTGTATATATTCCTATATTACCTGTATATATCTTATATTACCTGTATATATCTTATATTACCTGTATATATCCTATATTACCTGTATATATCCTATATTACCTGTATATATCTTATATTACCAGTAGATATCTTATATCTCCTGTATATATCCTAAATTACCTGTAGATATCTTATATCTCCTGTATATATCCTATATTACCTGTATATATCCTATATTACCTGTATATATCCTATATTACCTGTATATATCCTGTATTACCTGTATATATTCCTATATTACCTGTATACATCCTATATTACCTGTATATTTCTTATATTACCTGTATATATTCCTATATTACCTGTATATAACCTATATTGCCTGTATATATCTTTTATTACCTGTCTATATTCCTATATTACCTGTATATATCTTATATTACCTGTATATATCTTATATCTCCTGTCTATATCCTATATTACCTGTAGATATCTTATATCTCCTGTATAAATCCTATATCAACTGTATATATCCTGTATTACCTGTATATATTCCTATATTACCTGTATACATCCTATATTACCTGTATATATCATATATTACCTGTATATATCCTATATTACCTGTAGATATCTTATATCTCCTGTATATATCCTATATTACCTGTATATATCCTATATTACCTGTAGATATCTTATATCTCCTGTATAAATCCTATATCACCTGTATATATCCTGTATTACCTGTAAATATTCCTATATTACCTGTATACATCCTATATTACCTGTATATATCATATATTACCTGTATATATCCTATATTACCTGTAGATATCTTATATCTCCTGTATATATCCTATATTACCTGTATATATCCTATATTACCTGTAGATATCTTATATCTCCTGTATATATCCTATATTACCTGTATATATCCTATATTACCTGTAGATATCTTATATCTCCTGTATACATCCTATATTACCTGTATACATTCCTATATTACCTGTATATATCTTATATTACCTGTATATATTCCTATATTACCTGTATACATCCTATATTACCTGTATATATCATATATTACCTGTATATATCCTATATTACCTGTAGATATCTTATATCTCCTGTATATATCCTATATTACCTGTATATATCCTATATTACCTGTAGATATCTTATATCTCCTGTATACATCCTATATTACCTGTATACATTCCTATATTACCTGTATATATCTTATATTACCTGTATATATTCCTATATTACCTGTATACATCCTATATTACCTGTATATATCATATATTACCTGTATATATCCTATATTACCTGTAGATATCTTATATCTCCTGTATATATCCTATATTACCTGTATATATCCTATATTACCTGTAGATATCTTATATCTCCTGTATACATCCTATATTACCATCTTATATTACCTGTATATATTCCTATATTACCTGTATACATCCTATATTACCTGTATATATCCTATATTACCTGTAGATATCTTATATCTCCTGTATATATCCTATATTACCTGTATATATCCTATATTACCTGTAGATATCTTATATCTCCTGTATACATTCCTATATTACCATCTTATATTACCTGTATATATTCCTATATTACCTGTATACATCCTATATTACCTGTATATATCATATATTACCTGTATATATCCTATATTACCTGTAGATATCTTATATCTCCTGTATATATCCTATATTACCTGTATACATTCCTATATTACCTGTATATATCCTATATTACCTGTATACATCCTATATTACCTGTATATATTCCTATATTACCTGTATATATTCCTATATTACCTGTATATATCTTATATTACCTGTATATATCTTATATTACCTGTATATATCCTATATTACCTGTATATATCCTATATTACCTGTATACATCCTATGTATACCTGTATATATTCCTATATTACCTGTATATATCCTATATTACCTGTATATATCCTATATTACCTGTATATATCTTATATTACCAGTAGATATCTTATATCTCCTGTATATATCCTAAATTACCTGTATACATTCCTATATTACCTGTATATATCATATATTACCTGTATATATCCTATATTACCTGTATACATCCTATATTACCTGTATATATTCCTATATTACCTGTATATATTCCTATATTACCTGTATATATCTTATATTACCTGTATATATCCTATATTACCTGTATATATCCTATATTACCTGTATATATCCTGTATTACCTGTATATATTCCTATATTACCTGTATACATCCTATATTACCTGTATATTTCTTATATTACCTGTATATATTCCTATATTACCTGTATATAACCTATATTGCCTGTATATATCTTTTATTACCTGTCTATATTCCTATATTACCTGTATATATCTTATATTACCTGTATATATCTTATATCTCCTGTCTATATCCTATATTACCTGTAGATATCTTATATCTCCTGTATAAATCCTATATCAACTGTATATATCCTGTATTACCTGTAAATATTCCTATATTACCTGTATACATCCTATATTACCTGTATATATCATATATTACCTGTATATATCCTATATTACCTGTAGATATCTTATATCTCCTGTATATATCCTATATTACCTGTATATATCCTATATTACCTGTAGATATCTTATATCTCCTGTATACATCCTATATTACCTGTATACATTCCTATATTACCTGTATATATCTTATATTACCTGTATATATTCCTATATTACCTGTATACATCCTATATTACCTGTATATATCATATATTACCTGTATATATCCTATATTACCTGTATATATCCTATATTACCTGTATACATCCTATATTACCTGTATATATTCCTATATTACCTGTATATATCTTATATTACCTGTATATATCTTATATTACCTGTATATATCCTATATTACCTGTATATATCCTATATTACCTGCATATATCTTATATTACCAGTAGATATCTTATATCTCCTGTATATATCCTAAATTACCTGTAGATATCTTATATCTCCTGTATATATCCTATATTACCTGTATATATCCTATATTACCTGTATATATCCTATATTACCTGTATATATCCTGTATTACCTGTATATATTCCTATATTACCTGTATACATCCTATATTACCTGTATATTTCTTATATTACCTGTATATATTCCTATATTACCTGTATATAACCTATATTGCCTGTATATATCTTTTATTACCTGTCTATATTCCTATATTACCTGTATATATCTTATATTACCTGTATATATCTTATATCTCCTGTCTATATCCTATATTACCTGTAGATATCTTATATCTCCTGTATAAATCCTATATCAACTGTATATATCCTGTATTACCTGTATATATTCCTATATTACCTGTATACATCCTATATTACCTGTATATATCATATATTACCTGTATATATCCTATATTACCTGTAGATATCTTATATCTCCTGTCTATATCCTATATTACCTGTAGATATCTTATATCTCCTGTATAAATCCTATATCACCTGTATATATCCTGTATTACCTGTAAATATTCCTATATTACCTGTATACATCCTATATTACCTGTATATATCATATATTACCTGTATATATCCTATATTACCTGTAGATATCTTATATCTCCTGTATATATCCTATATTACCTGTATATATCCTATATTACCTGTAGATATCTTATATCTCCTGTATATATCCTATATTACCTGTATATATCCTATATTACCTGTAGATATCTTATATCTCCTGTATACATCCTATATTACCTGTATACATTCCTATATTACCTGTATATATCTTATATTACCTGTATATATTCCTATATTACCTGTATACATCCTATATTACCTGTATATATCATATATTACCTGTATATATCCTATATTACCTGTAGATATCTTATATCTCCTGTATATATCCTATATTACCATCTTATATTACCTGTATATATTCCTATATTACCTGTATACATCCTATATTACCTGTATATATCCTATATTACCTGTAGATATCTTATATCTCCTGTATATATCCTATATTACCTGTATATATCCTATATTACCTGTAGATATCTTATATCTCCTGTATACATTCCTATATTACCATCTTATATTACCTGTATATATTCCTATATTACCTGTATACATCCTATATTACCTGTATATATCATATATTACCTGTATATATCCTATATTACCTGTAGATATCTTATATCTCCTGTATATATCCTATATTACCTGTATACATTCCTATATTACCTGTATATATCATATATTACCTGTATATATCCTATATTACCTGTATACATCCTATATTACCTGTATATATTCCTATATTACCTGTATATATTCCTATATTACCTGTATATATCTTATATTACCTGTATATATCCTATATTACCTGTATACATCCTATGTATACCTGTATATATTCCTATATTACCTGTATACATCCTATATTACCTGTAGATATCTTATATCTCCTGTATATATCCTATATTACCTGTATACATTCCTATATTACCTGTATATATCTTATATTACCTGTATATATCCTATATTACCTGTATATATCCTATATTACCTGTATATATCTTATATTACCAGTAGATATCTTATATCTCCTGTATATATCCTAAATTACCTGTAGATATCTTATATCTCCTGTATATATCCTATATTACCTGTATATATCCTATATTACCTGTATATATCCTATATTACCTGTATATATCCTGTATTACCTGTATATATTCCTATATTACCTGTATACATCCTATATTACCTGTATATTTCTTATATTACCTGTATATATTCCTATATTACCTGTATATAACCTATATTGCCTGTATATATCTTTTATTACCTGTCTATATTCCTATATTACCTGTATATATCTTATATTACCTGTATATATCTTATATCTCCTGTCTATATCCTATATTACCTGTAGATATCTTATATCTCCTGTATAAATCCTATATCAACTGTATATATCCTGTATTACCTGTAAATATTCCTATATTACCTGTATACATCCTATATTACCTGTATATATCATATATTACCTGTATATATCCTATATTACCTGTAGATATCTTATATCTCCTGTATATATCCTATATTACCTGTATATATCCTATATTACCTGTAGATATCTTATATCTCCTGTATACATCCTATATTACCTGTATACATTCCTATATTACCTGTATATATCTTATATTACCTGTATATATTCCTATATTACCTGTATACATCCTATATTACCTGTATATATCATATATTACCTGTATATATCCTATATTACCTGTAGATATCTTATATCTCCTGTATATATCCTATATTACCTGTATATATCCTATATTACCTGTAGATATCTTATATCTCCTGTATACATCCTATATTACCATCTTATATTACCTGTATATATTCCTATATTACCCGTATACATCCTATATTACCTGTATATATCCTATATTACCTGTAGATATCTTATATCTCCTGTATATATCCTATATTACCTGTATATATCCTATATTACCTGTAGATATCTTATATCTCCTGTATATATCTTATATTACCTGTATATATCCTATATTACCTGTAGATATCTTATATCTCCTGTATACATTCCTATATTACCATCTTATATTACCTGTATATATTCCTATATTACCTGTATACATCCTATATTACCTGTATATATCATATATTACCTGTATATATCCTATATTACCTGTAGATATCTTATATCTCCTGTATATATCCTATATTACCTGTATATATTCCTATATTACCTGTATATATTCCTATATTACCTGTATATATCATATATTACCTGTATATATCCTATATTACCTGTATATATTCCTATATTACCTGTATATATCCTATATTACCTGTAGATATCTTATATCTCCTGTATACATCCTATATTACCTGTATACATTCCTATATTACCTGTATATATCATATATTACCTGTATATATCCTATATTACCTGTAGATATCTTATATCTCCTGTATATATCCTATATTACCTGTAAATATCTTATGTCTCCTGTATACATCCTATATTACCTGTATACATTCCTATATTACCTGTATATATTTTATATTACCTGTATATATTCCTATATTACCTTTATACATTCCTATATTACCTGTATATATCTTATATTACCTGTATATATCTTATATTACCTGTATATATCTTATATCTAGAGTTAGCTTTTGTATATTTCAGTAGTTTAGAAGTACTTTAGTAGTATATATTTATATATATTTTATCTTGTAGCTTTCTTCACATGCCTGTCAGTATTTTTTGTGATATTTTTATATAGAAATGAAAAGTGTTTCTGTTGCTAAATAGATTTTCATTGTTCCTGACAGTGACAATAAAGATTCTATTCTATTCTATTCTATTCTATTCTATTCTATTCTATTCTATTCTACATTAAAACATCAGCATCTTTTGCCACTCTTTGTTTTCCATTTCCTTGTAATCACCAGTAATCCCCTGGATCACCCTGGTAGTGGATATGTGACAGTGGTGCGCCACCGTGTGTGCATTAGCTGAAGTGCACCCAGTGTCCAGTGGAACCGGAGCTAACTGTAAGTGTCTGCGGCTAAAGTAGCACCAGTGGATTAGAATGATTAGCCTAGCATGGCGGCGGGCCGCGTCCACAGTTAGCCGTGGGGAGCTCTCCCGTGTCTTAACCGCCGCTGACAGTCCACGGCCCCACGGACGGCTGTGCGCTGGGTGTTTCAGAGCCACTCCACACTCACTCAGAGACACAACACCGCCTCTCCTCCTCCCCCGTCCGGCCTTCCCCGTCAGGTAACGCCGTCCACCACTGCTAGCACAGCTAACATGCTAAGGCTAGCTGATGCGGAAGTCCTTAAGAAAATCTGCAATTTAGACAATTCATTTAACTTATCTACCACCAGAATAAAGGTACTTCCAAAGTGTTCTGCAATAAATATGTCCATATCACCTTTATTAAAATTCGGCATAGGTTAAAATACTTAAACCATCACATAAATAGAATAATTGATAGGTTTTCCATCATGGTCAGTCAGTGTTAATATGGTTTTAAGCTAATGGTAGAGGCACAGCCCAGACATTCCCACCTGGTATACAATACAATATACACAATGATAGAATGCACTTACGATTAATATGAGTAAGCCGAAATTTAGTTTATTTAATTATGCTTCGGATTTTATGTTCGGTCTGGATTCTTTATGATATTATTTGTATATGAGGTAAAAGAGATTAAATCGTCCGAATTCCCAATGGAATTCTACGTAATTTATAAGATAGCGTAAAATGTGTAGTAGAGGGTTTTCTGTTTTTATCATTATTATTATTATTATTATTATTATTATTATTATTATTATTATTATTATTATTGCAAAAAATGCAATTTCTCTTGGAGACGACAGGGAATGTCAAGGCACTACATACATCAGCATTTACAATAAACTTAAGGCATTAAAATAATAATGCAGTATTCAGAAGGATAAAACTCGAAAAAACAGACATTAAAATAATAAACATATTTCAGCAGCTTCTCAAGTTGTTTCCACAGGCGAAGGGAAGTTTCTTAAAAGATTCATAGAGGAGAGAAATATTTTTGGTTGGTTTTTAAGACAGTTTGTGTTTGGCAGTTGTTTTCTCCATTTGTTTTATGTGTGTGGTATTTACCCATTATGAGAACGATGTTAAGCAAAAGTGATATATCTCTGTTCAGATTATTTTTTCTATAACATGATATCTTGAAGTGTGAGTTGTTCAATATCCCCAAGTTTATTTTGTTACCAGTTATGCACATCTTGCCAGAATTTCTTCATCACTTGGCAAGAAAAGAACAAATGTCCAGTTTTTTCTGGATCCTTGTGATAAAAGTCACAGGGTTCGACATCAAAACCAAATCTACCCCTCAGTGTCTCATCTGATGGGTAATAATTATTGATCATTTTAAATTGCATTTCTTTCACTTTCAGCGTGTGATTGGCCCTTTTATAAATTTCCAGTGTTTTTCAGAAATGTGTAGTAGAGATGCAGACAGTGCAGAGACTCTATTACATTTGTAGCAGCAAGTGTAGAGACTGAAATTAAATATAAAACAACTCCTTCATTTCCCCGTCTCCTTCAGACATACAAGAACAAAATTGCATCATCCCAGACACCCAAAAGGGATATTTTATTTAAAGCATAACATGAGAAGCATTTAATCATGTTAGTTGTTGACATGTGGTGAATAGCTTATCTGTTTAATAAAGAAGCAGCCAAATGATCATCTGAAGTGGATTTCCAACAGTGATGCAATAAGTCACTGGGGTGATGTCAGTAGTAGGTACATGCTGTAAATTCTAGAGGCATTATTGTGTTGATAAAGGATAACAGAAGGATTTTCCCTCTTATGTTTGCTCCTTGGAATGGTTGTGTGTAAAGTCTCATATCCCAATACTGACCATTCTTACTATAATCCTAGTATAAAGCATAATCACTTGGAACAACTTGTTGTTACACTTTCAATAAGTTACTAATAAATAAAATGTACTTCTCATTATATAATTATTTTCCCAATCTATACTTTGAAGTGTGATGCAAATTGTCCATAACAATAATGATAATAATAATAATAATAATAATAATAATAATAATAATAATAATAGTAATGGATTAGACTTCTATAGCGCTTTTCAAGGCACCCAAAGTGCTTTACATTACTGATCCATTATTCATTCACATTCACACTCTGTTGGTGGTAAACTATGTTTGTAGCCACACCTGCCCTGGGGCAGGCTGACGTGAATTATGTATGTAGGCCTATACAGAAAAAAAAAAAAAAAGTAGTGGAAAGTTTTTCTAAAATATACAGGGTGGGGAAGCAAAATTTACAATGAACATTTAGTTGTTTTTTCTCAGCAGGCACTACGTCAATTGTTTTGAAACCAAACATATACTGATGTCATAATCATACCTAACACTATTATCCATACCTTTTCACAAACTTTTGCCCATATGAGTAATCAGGAAAGCAAACGTCAAAGAGTGTGTGATTTGCTGAATGCACTCATCACACCAAAGGAGATTTCAAAAATAGTTGGAGTGTCCATAAAGACTGTTTATAATGGAAAGAAGAGAATGACTATGAGCAAAACTATTACCAGAAAGTCTGGAAGATACTATTAAAGAAGAATGGGAGAAGTTGTCACCCCAATATTTGAGGAACACTTGCGCAAGTTTCAGGAAGCGTGTGAAGGCAGTTATTGAGAAAGAAGGAGGACACATAGAATAAAAACATTTTCTATTACGTACATTTTCTTGTGGCAAATAAATTCTCATGACTTTCAATAAACTAATTGGTCATACACTGTCTTTCAATCCCTGCCTCAAAATATTGTACATTTTGCTTCCCCACCCTGTATATTTCCTGTTAAAAGTTTGGGCGTACCTTCTCCTTCAGGTTTTTTTTTTTAGTTTTCATTACTTTATACATCGTGATTAATACGGAAGACAATAAAATTATGAAAGAACACCTGAACTTCTGAATTTAAGAAATGTTAACCAAATCAGAGTGCGTTTTGCTTTATAGCAGTGTTTTTCAACCTTGGGGTCGGGACCCCTCATGGGTCGCCTGAAATGTCTAGTAATCGATAAAAAAAAAAAAAAAAAAATCTTACTAATAAAAATATATGGTGAGTTGAGAGAGACAATCACAATCCATAACAGACATGACAAACTCTGAAGCTGAAGCTGCAGCACTGTGGTTCTGTTTCTGTGTCAACTGTTCATTGTGGTCAGTTTCAGATGCTGCAGCTCTTTCATAATTCATAGTTTGAGTTATTGTTTTTGCAGCATTAATTTGCAGCCTTGCAAATCCAAGCTGGACTGACTGTACATATCCTGACCAAGGAAAACAAAATTCTCACTTTGTGCAGTAATCTACACCTGGCTTTTTTGCCTCCGTTCATAATAATACACATCATATAAATCTAAATGTTGCCTGCAACATTTAGTATAGCAATTTAATACATGATCAAAAACAAATGAATTTTTGCAAAAAAAATTACTACGTTTTGAATATCTGGGGTCGCCAGAAATTTGTGATGTTAAAATGGGGTCACGAGCTAAAAAAGGTTGGGAACCACTGCTTTATACATTCTGTAAAGTACCAGGTTTTGCTTTGACAGCTTTGCACACAGTTTGTATTCAGTCAATCGGGTTCATTAGCTATAGTTTCATCAGGTTTTCATGATACAAAGTTCTTGAAATTTTCCATATTGAATGACCTCATTGTCTTGAGGTAAAAATTGACTTCTGTTTGTCTTAGTTGACTGAAAATGGATTAAAACAGTTGTTGAATAAGGCTGTTTATTGTATAGAACTGTTTAGCAGCATTAGCTCTGCACTACACACCTCATATTCTCAAACACACTGAGAAGGCAAGAAACTGCACATATGAACTCTTGGTAAAGTGCACTAGTTACGTGGAAACACTCCTGGTGACTGTGCAAAGCTACCTTCAAATCTAAAGGTGACTACTTTGAGGAATCTAAATATAAAACATAGTTTAACTTCTGTTGTACTAATCCCATGTGATCTACCGGTCCTACGTCCACCCCTGGTGTAAATACATTGTCTATACTATCAGTGGAAAAGACACTTGTCACACAGGGACATGTCTGACTTGAACAATAGAGTTATAGATAATTGTCCATGTTTGAGGGACAGATGGTGAAATTTACTAAAATAATTTCCCCTGCCGCCACTGGTCACAAAATGAAAACATACTAGTCACTGACTTTATGATTCAGTGCTTATTTTATTAATGTGGTTCAAAGACAACAATACAAACAACTGTTAAATTCATCTTTAAGGTCAATTTACAAATTTAGTGAGAGGCAGAATTTTTTTTTTTTTTTTTTAATTAATAAAATAAAATGTTTTTTACAACATGAAAATTAAAATGGCACCAGTGCCATGTCAGTGGTTTGTGGTGGAACTCATAGGTGTGTCATTTTTCTATCATCATGTAATGTATTAGTGATTCTCTACATTGTTGCCAAACATCTGTTATTGAAATAATAGTCACACTGTGTTTGTAGTTTGCCCGTTTCCATGATCATGGCGTCAGGGGGTGAAAGGTCGTCATGTACCTCTGACAAACACACCAACAGACTGTCCAATGAGAGGTCTCCTTATCTACTACAACATGCTCACAACCCAGTTGACTGGTAAGGCACTTTCACACACACACACACACACACACACACACACACACACACACACACACACACACACACACACACACACACATTATTAACCCATAAAGACCCAAACATCCACTTTTAACCAGAACCATCTACTGATGTAACTGTTTAATACCTGTTGAGCCACTAATCCTATCAATACATGTAAATAATTGGTGTCAAATACAGTTCTTCATCTTTTCATGGTCATCAGATATGACCCATTTGGACGTTCAGAGGCTCCGTAGTTACCATGGAAACACTGTCATCTTCTACAACATTGATTCACCAGTCAAACCCATGGAGTTGGATCAGTGACAGTGGATGGACACACTGGGTTTATGTTCAGTTAATGAGAGACTTTGTTGGAATAGACCTTTTTTTTCAGTTTTTTGTGTTTTTGATATAATAACCTTTGACGTTAACCTGACCTTTTATGACCGTTTAAATGATCAGTGGATTAGATAGAGGAAAATACATGATACACACAGAAAAAATGCAAAATACAGATGATATTATAATAAGCAGTGATAAATCACTTAAGAAAGTTTAAATTAAGAGAAAAATTAATTTGGGAACTGACATAAAAGTAACACTGGGTCTTTATGAGTTAATGTTTTTAGGCATCTAATTAATAACTTTTTAAACTTTGTCTTTGCTAACTTTGTTTTTAACTTAGATTTATTTTTTCCGCCGTGTGGGAACATGGTGAAAAAATTAAAAAACAAAGGGGATAGAAGGAAAAAAAAACAGATGACTTTCCCATAGACTCATGTAATCTCTGTTGTAGGTATCCATGGGGACAAGAGGCTTTTGACAAAGCAAAAAATGAGGATAAGCCAATTTTTTTGTCAGGTAGGAACCCTTTCACAATCTTTTAAATGAAATGGTGGTGATTAAGTGTGATTCAGAACCAGCTTTGAGCATTTCCTGTGAGGTTCTTGTGGACTGTCCTCTGTAGTCCACCTGTTTTTTGTGTGTTTTCCTGGCTCCGTCAGTGGGTTACTCCACATGCCACTGGTGCCATGTCATGGAGCGGGAGTCTTTCGAGGATGAGGAAATCGGTAAAATCCTCAGTGACAACTTCGTCTGCATCAAAGTTGACAGAGAGGAGAGACCAGATGTGGACAAAGTCTACATGACATTTGTTCAGGTATAGTATGGATGTGTGTGTCTGTACTGTCACTTTGTCTCTTTCCTGACCGTGGGCCTTTGTTTTTCAGGCCACCAGTGGCGGCGGAGGATGGCCCATGAGTGTGTGGTTGACCCCTGACCTTAAGCCGTTCATCGGAGGTACCTACTTCCCTCCCAGAGACCACGGAAGAAGACCTGGACTTAAAACAGTCCTCATGCGAATTATAGAGCAGGTAAACGAGTTTTTGGTTTTATTATGTGAGTTAGAACCATGCAAAACAAAACTCCTGAATAATCATCAGGCCAGTAAAGTCACTCAAACAGCTCAACTCCCTCTGTGTGAACTGTGTAGACTACAGATGTCAAACATGTGGCCCGGGGGCCAAATCTGGCCCACCAAAGGGTCCAGTCTGGACCCTGGGATGAATTTGTGAAATGCAAAAATTACACTGAAGATGTGAATCATTTTAGTTCAGGTTCCACATACAGACCAATTTAATGTCCAGTGGGTCGGATCAGTAAAATGCTATTATAATAAAATATAAATACTCACAACTCCAAATTTTTCTCTTTGTAAATGCAAAGATGTTCATGTCATTTTACTGTATTTACACTAAAACAACCTAACATTTCACAAAAACACGAAAAACCTCAACAAATGTAAACATTTTGAAATGTCTGAAGTGTAATTTTAACAATATTCTGCCTGTTATTAAATATTTTGTGTATTTGTGGATCCACTGTGATCTGTAAGTTGTAATTTAAAAGTGTAAATGATAAACTGAGGCAGAATATTGTTAAAACTGCACTTAGTTTTCTTAAGAAATTTCAGTTTGTTCATGTTATTCACATTGTTTTAAAGGAGAGTTGGTAAATGTAAATATTTTCATAACATAATTTTACTTTTTTCACTCTAAAAGATAGAAGAAAGTTTTGAGTTGACATTATTTATATGTTATTATGTTATTATTTCACTAGTCTGGCCCACTTCAGATCAAATTTGGCTTAATGTGGCCCCTGTAAGAAAATGAGTTTGACACCCCTGGTATAGACACTCAGTGATGAGGAAAGCCACCCACATCACTGAGGACCCCTCCCATCTTCTCCACCACTCCTTCATTCTGTTGCCATGAGGCAGACACTGCAGAACCCCACTAGCCAGGAAAAACATCTCCAAAAAAATCCTTCATCCCCTTTGCAATAGCTGCTCTTAACAACACAAAACAGACTGCACTGTTTTTAGTGTTTTGTCTGTCCGTCCGTATGTGCAAAAACATTGGCGTGGACTGAAGGCTGAGGGTTTTCAAGTGCACGCATGTTATGTTTAAACTTTGTCTTACAGCTGTGACAAAAGAGGAATTTCTGTTTTTACTTGGAACACTATTACTGCTATTTTTCCTCCTCAGTGAGATGTGAAGGAAGTAGAGGGTTAGTTGTGGTAGAAAATTATTATTTACAGTCAGAGCATGAAAAATATTTTAGAAATTTTAAATCATAGTCATCGATAAAAAAAAAAAAAAAATTGATGTTGACAGAAATTAAGTCAAACCCATCTCTGAGACATTTTGGAAGGAAAGATAACAATTTAAACCAAACTATCCAATGCAATGATATTTATCCCAATATAAAACTATATTATGACATTTGTCCTTATTGTTTTGTATCCCAGACCTGTTAGAAAAGAAACACCTGAATTCAACGGGTCCACATACTTTCAACAGTATTAACAGTATGTGACAGTGTGTATATCTTTGAACAATATGTATACCTATGAACTAAGTTTAAAATAGTGCATTTATATTTGATAAATATTGAATAAGTATTACATTGTTATTGCTGAATAGAACATTGTTGCATGACTTATTGCACATAATTCACATTTGTAGGATTATTGCACATTATAGGAAGTGATTTTGAGGATACAATGAAGGAAGAGAGTTGTTCTAGGAAAGTTAATTGTTAAGAGTTGTAATCCATGTGTTGATAGGCTCTAAATATTCAACCAGCCTCAGGAGTTACTGAACACAGAACCTCATGAACTGTCTTCAGACCAGTCTGTGTTTGAACTGAGGCTGAAACAGTCAGAGGTGTTCAGTGGATCTGTTATCCACTGTCATCTATCCAATAACTGTATGTCTTCAACATTTCTACCATTTGAAAGGTTTAGGTGAAGCACCCGACCCATTTTGTATACCACTTAATTAAACGGAGATCATCAAAAATAAAAGACTTTTTGGCATGGATTGCTTTTTAGGTTTTTGAATGTTTTTATTATGATATTGTATTATAATAGTATTTATTCAAAGTCATAAAATTAATTGTGGAAGGTCACCAAGACCCTCCACCTGTGTGACTAAATATTAAACAGACTTAGGAAAAACACAGAGCATCTAGTCCACAGGTGTTAAACATATGGCCCCTGGGCTAAAGCTGGCCCACCAAAGGGTCCAACCGGTCCACGGGATGAATTTATGAAAGACAAAAATTACACTGAAGATATTAAAATCAAGGATCTTAAAATCATTTTAGTTCAGATTCCACATACAGACCAATATGATCTAAAGTGGATCAGAGCAGTAAAATATTAACAGAATAACATATAAATACTGACAAATACAAGCTTTTGTCTTTGTTTTAGTGTAAAAAAGTAAAATTGCATGAAATGATTTACATTTACAAACTATCCAAAAAATGAGAAGAGAAATAGGTGTCATTTTAATATAATTTTGTTCATGTTTTTCCACATTTTTGTTCAGTTTTGTGCATGTTTTCTTCTCATAATTGTTTATTTTGTTTGTATTTGTTAATTTATTTATTTTTCATTTTTTTAATTTTTGCTTATTTTTGTTCAGTTTGTTTATGTTTCTCAAATTTTTGTACGTTTCATTCTTGTTATTGTTTATTTTATTCATATTTATTAATTTTTAGTAATTTTTTTTGTTGATTTCTTTTCATGTTTGTCCTATTTTTGTCCATTTATAACATTATTTATATTGTTATTATGTCACTGATCCAGTCCAGTTGAGATCATATTGAGCTGTGAATAACATGAATAAATATGAACAACCTGAAATGTCTTAAGAGAATTAAGTGTAATTGTATCAATATTCTGCCTGATATTGAATGTTTTGTGTATTTGTAGATCCACTGTGATCTGTAAATTATAATGTACATGTATAAATGACAAACTGAGGCAAAATATTGTTAAAATTGCACTTATTTTTTATGACATTTCACATAGTTCATGTTATTCATATTTTTAAAGAAGTCTTGCAGATATAAACTGTTATTATTTTACTGGTCCAACCCATTTCAGATCATATTAGGCTGAATGTGGAATCTGAACTAAACTGAGTTTGACAGTCCTGGACTAACCTCTGAAAACTGAGGGAAAACGCTGGTACTACAGACCATGTTACACACTCCACCAACTCTGTTTACATTGGTTTCATCCAAATCATAAATGCTCACTGAAGCAGGAAGGCTTTTACTCAAAGATTCATTCAATCACCTTCTGGAACCTGGTGATGCATGGAATTCTATGACAGCTACAGTCCTTTGACAGTATTCTTTTACTTAACCCATATGGTTATTAAAGCTCATAATAACTTCAAAGGTTATTATTAGGGCTGAGCAAGTTAACGTGTTATTACCGTGCTAATGCATTCATTAAATAACGCAGTCCGTTTTTTAAAATCTCCCGTTAATGCCGTTTTATTCTAACTCCTATTCTTCTGCTTGTGTGCGTGTAGCGATTAGCTGCAGATAGACAACAGGTTTACCAAGAAAAGACGGACGCCCAAAACTTCTGTCCAAATCTGTTCCTGTAGACTCACTGTAAAACTGACACATACAAACTAAATATGTCTGAGTTCTGTTCACTGCCTTAGTACATTTACGTGGCATTATACATTTAAATGAATGGGAAAAAGATTGCTAGCTCGATGCTAACTTGAATGGGAAAATCCATAGACATGCTAACGATGAGCATTTACAGATTAATTTAAGATTTACAACGTCTTTTTATCCAGTAACAAAGGTTCACATCAGAGATATTTGATACTATTCATTCTGACAACAACTGAACAGAAAATACTCACAGACAAACGTTTTTGGGGCCATACAAACAGAGTGAAAGAAACAAGTCTGTTAGTTCCTTCTTATGTCCGAAGGACCATATTTTCAGGGAAAAATGCCTAAAAAGACATACCCAAAGTAAATGAAGAATTACTTAACAATATTAAGGTTCATATGGATGTTCTTGGTGTCTGTGGACATTTACAGACCTCACAGAATCTATTCCCATTGTCTAAAATATTGTATCTGTTACTATGCATGAGTAAACTGTAACAAGCTAAAAGAGAAATTAGAATTTTTTTATCCTCGTCTGTTGTTTTTCAGCTGGATTGACGATGATATGCATAAATTAATTGTTCATGTCGGAGATTTTTAATAGCGTATATTTCTCCCCACAAAGATTAAAAATCATGTTTGAACATTAGAGTTTGCACTAAAATACACTTTTGATGTTCTTTTATTAACATTAGGGTCTAAACTTTGAGCAAAAGTTGAAAAAAACATCCATTGTCCTGATTTATTATATTTTTATAGTACACTGAACAAAAATATAAATGCACGACTTTTGTTTTTGCTCCCATTTTTCATGAGCTGAACTGAAAGATCTAAAACTTTTTCTGTGTACACACAAGGTTTATTTCTCTCAAATATTGTTCATAAATTTGTCTAAATCTGTGTTAGTGAGCACTTCTCCTTTGTCCTTTGCTGAGATAATCCATCCACCTCACAGGTGTGGCAGATCCAGATGCTGATTAGACAGCAGGATTATTGCACAGGTGTGCCTTAGGCTGGCCACAATAAAAGGCCACTCTAAAATGTGCACTTTTACTGTATTGGGTGGTCCAGGGGGGTCAGAAAACCAGTCAGTATTTGGTGTGACCACCATTTTCCTCGCACAGTCTTCTTCATGAATTCTCTGAAACAGCTTTGGAGATGGCTTATGGTAGAGAAATGAACATTCAATTCACAGGCAAAAGCTCTGGTGGAGATTCCTGAAGTCAGCATGACCAGTGCATATTCCCTCAAAACTTGTGACATCTGTGGTATTGTGCTGTGTGATAAAACTGCACATTTTAGAGTGGCTTTTTATTGTGGCCAGCCTAAGGCACACCTGTGCAAAAATCATGCTGTCTAATCAGCATCTTGATCTGCCACACCTGTGAGGTGGATGGATTATCTCAGCAAAGAAGTGTTCACTAACACAAATTTAGACAGATATTGTGAGCAATATTTGAGAGAAATAAACCTTGTGTGTACACAGAAAAAGTTTTAGATCTGTCAGTTCAGCTCATGAAAAATGGGAGCAAAAACAAAAGTCGTGCATTTGTATTTTTGTTCAGTATAGTTGAATATTAATATAATTTTTTCGGTCTGCAGGCAGGCCGATAGGGCTAAAGGATTTAAAGGAAATACACGCTGTTGATGCCGGCAACCCCTCCCCCCCATATAACTATGCGATTAATCATGATTAATCGCAGAAATCCACACGATTAATTGCAATTAAAAATTTTAATTGCTGCCCAGCACTAGTTATTATCTCAAAAACAGAGATTAGTGGATCAACAGGTATTAAATGGTTTAGATCAGCAGATGCTTTTGGTCACCTGTTTGGGTCTTTAAGGGTTAAACTCATCTTTTTTGCAGCGTTTTTGCTCTGCTTCTCTATAATGGCATGTGTAGACTGTCATCTGCTGACTGTAGATATGTAGCTCATATCAAAAATGACTTCTATGCCTCATGTTTGTCAGTGGCAGAATAACCGTCCTGCACTGGAGTCCAGTGGAGACAGGATCCTTGAAGCTCTAAAAAAGGGAACAGCCATTTCTGCAAACCCAGGTGACAGTCCTCCGCTGGCCCCTGATGTCGCCAACCGCTGCTTCCAGCAACTGGCCCATTCCTATGAAGAGGAGTATGGAGGCTTCAGAGACGCTCCGAAGTTCCCGTCACCAGGTACTGTAGCTTCAGATGGACTCACAGCGCAGTTGGATCTGTTTCCCTTTATTCTGCTGAAGCTGTTGGTTCTTTTGTGTCTGTAGTGAATCTGATGTTCCTCATGTCCTACTGGTGTGTGAATCGTTCCACTTCAGAGGGGGTGGAGGCTCTTCAGATGGCCCTGCACACACTGCGAATGATGGCGCTGGGAGGCATCCGTGACCATGTGGCCCAGGTTCATATACGTGTTTGTCCATGAACACAAGCATCTGTTTGTTTTCTCAGACACTAGTTCTCTCATTTCCTTCTGTATATGTCTGTTTGTCAGGGTTTTCATCGTTACTCTACAGATTCCTCCTGGCATGTTCCCCACTTTGAGAAGATGCTGTACGACCAGGCTCAGCTGGCAGTGGCCTACATAACTGCCTCTCAGGTGACGGTGGGAGACTCACTGTATCACAGAGTTAACATCTCAAGTATTTGAACTCATTTGTCAGGCCTTTAACACAAATTACACATTTGTCCTCCAATCTGTGTTTTTAGTGCCCACGAGTTGAAGATAATGTCCATCATGGTCCAATGGACTGTTGGTATCAGTTGTCATCCATTGTCCGTCCGTAAACAGTTTTTCAAAAATCTTCTCTGAAACTGTCAGTCAGAATGACTTGATATTTGTGGTGGAAGATTTTTTTAAATGTTAAAAATCCCCATTGGTTTATAATGGGACAAATTATATTTATTTACTTTATTTAATCAGGAATACCTCATCTTTTTCAAGAGTGTCCTGGCCAAGACAGGCAGCAGCACATTAAATAGTTATAGACACAAGCTTTCATACATAAAAACAAAAGAAGTTTTCAGTACACAAAAAAAACACAAAATCAAGTCAAACCTTCCAAAGTCAACTTTGCTAAAAGTGCCCACGAGTTGAAGATAATGTGCATCAGACAAAACATCTGCAGCCAAATGTCTGTGTCTCTAAGTCATATAATTTCAAAGTGCAAAGTGAAAACAGTTGAAGATATTGCTATAATTACTATTGGCAATAGATAGGAAATCACATATGTACTTTTGTTTGGTGCCATGACCTCTGACCTTGAGTGACCTTGACAGGCCAAACTCAAGGTAATCTATGTCCAGATTTCTTGAAACTTCTTCTCCAAATCTGTCTGCCAGAATCAATTGAAATTCATAGCAGAGGTTCCTTGGGTCAAGGTCCACCAAGTTTGTTGAAAGAATTAAGAAATAGTGATTTTTTAAATTTTAAATACATGATTTATACTGATAAAATGCAAAATTACAGAGGATATTTTAATAATGGTGATAAATCACTTAAGGTTAGATGAAGAGAAAATTTCATTTGGGAACTGACACAAAGATAACACTGGGTCTTTATGGGTTAAGAGTTTTTGAAGATTATTCTATGACCGTGGTGCATGATAGGAAAATGCGGTTTCTTCCAAAGTCTGTCAGAACTCGGGGAACAATCAAGGGCAACCACTTGGAGGAACGTTGATGGAAACTACTGTAGCTAACAGACAGAAGGGTGCAGAGGTATTCTGGGAATTTACTCAGCAGAGCTTTATACATGAACATAAACCAGTGTTGTTGTCTACCAATAGTTAAAGGTGCTGGACACTTTCGTCACCAATTTTTCATCAAATTTGTCAAACCTCAGTCATATCCTCAGTATCATGAATCTGTAAGTCTGTCTGTCATTACTCACCTGAATCTCTTGCACTATGGTGAACAGTTTCTTAGTGCCATCCACCATAAACAAAACCATGTGTTTACGTTCAGAACCGGGAGGTCACTCGGGCAGCTTCCCAATTTTTTGTCGCGCCATACATTGTGGGAAATGGAGGCTCATGCTGCAGGCGTTTATGGTGTATTGTTTATGATGGATGGCGCTTCGAAATTGTTCACTGTAATGCAAGAGATTCAGGTGAGTAATGACAGAAAGACTAACAGATTCATGATACTGAGGATATGACTGAGGTTTGACAGGTTTGATGAAAAATTGGTCACAAAAATCTCCCTCACCTTTAATGATGTCCAATCCACTGAACCATAGAGAATACAGTGGTGAGTGAGACATTCTGCGTTTGAAATGAAACATAAAGAAGCATGATCCACTGAGTCAAGGCTCCTTAAAACACACGCTCCCATTCCTCTAACAGCTGTAACACCAGCTGACAAATAGGACCTGTCATTTACCAGTAATTTGAAGGAGGAGGTGCCATTAAATAATAATAAACACTGTAAGTGAGGAATGTGTTGTCCAATAACATCAGACAAGGTGCTAAAAGGCCTCCAGAAGGTGCTGTTGGTGACTGTCTATACCACGAATGTCAAACATATGGCCCGTGGGCCAAAACAGCTCGCCAAAAGGTTGGAACCGGCCTGTGGGATGCATTTGTGAAATTACACTCACGATGTTACATTCAGCCCATTTTGATCTTCTATAACCCTGTTAATAATGACAACAACAATTTTACTGTAAAAAATATAAAATGAAACATGAAAATGTTTACATTTACAAACTATTCTTTCACAAAAAATGTGCATAACCTGAACAAATATGAACAACTTGAAATGTCTTTTTTAACAATATTATACCTGTAACTAAATGTTTTGTGTATTTGTAGATCCACTGTAATCTGTAATTTGAAATGCACATGTGTAAATGATAAACTTAGGCAGAATATTGTTAAAATTGCCCTTCTTTTTCTTAAGAAATTTCAGGTTGTTCATGTTTTTCAGATTTTTGAGGAAACTTTGTAGATGTAAACATTTTCTTTTTTTTTTCTTTTTTTGAATTTTGTTTTTATTGAAGCATAAGAGACATAACATCTTCCGGTCACGTTAATCTGTTACATATTCCTCACAGTGTACATATTTATGAACACAGTCTCCATTAAACTAGATACAGTGAGGCTAATATATTTCTGGTTGTCTCTGTCCCACTTTCTTAGGGATTCTTCTTTTTTTTTTCCTTCAAACATCCAGAGAGAACAGCATGGACATATCTAAATTTGTAAAAAAAAAAATGTTGCTTTTTTTTTTCTTCTTAATTTTGTTTTTATTCATTATGTTTTATCATTCATTATTCATTCATTATGTAATCTTACTTTTTTCATTGTTATTTTACTGATCTGGCCAACTTGTGATCATATTGGGCTGAATATGGCCCCTGAACTAAACTGAGTTTGACACCCCTGCTGTAGACTACCTCAGCATTTATTTCACATGTGGATGTTAATTCCCCTCATGGAAATCCCATGACACCACCTTTAAGGTTACGGTTGAATCATGGCTTTAAGCAGGTGTGTGCTGTTTTTTCTCCCTGCTTTTCCAGGTATCAGGTGAGCAGTTTTTTGCAGATGTTGCTAAGGACATACTTCTCTACGTCTCCAGAGACCTGAGTGACAAGGTGAATCATCTTCTGCCTTATTAGTCCTTCTATGTCTGGGTATGGGTTTAAGTAGCCACCACGTGGGAACCTGATGTCCCCACTAGGCAACACACTGAAGGAAGTGATATAAAGCATTAAAGGAAAACCTCATTTGTTTTTACTAGAACTTGGTATAGACTGTCAGTTCCATGCGTGGATAAGAATTATGGTCATTAGTCATGTCTTATGTGGAGGTTAAGGAAGGCCGTTAAATGATGAGCAGTACCGACCTAGCCCGCTGTCACAATGGCTGACAAAGCATAATCATTAAATGTAAATTCCACCAGGAAATAATAAGGTGAGCTGGTCTATGTGTTGGTTCTTCCTGGAGGGCAGGGGGCGGGCCCCGGGTGACAAATAGCCTCTTAAACCCTTGCTCTCCTCTAAGGGTCAACCCTTTTTTCCTTTTGATGAATGAGTCGACAGCAGCGAACAGGGAACACAATTAAAGCCATTGCTGTTGTAATCATTATATTCTCCAAGATTTATTATGTAATTACACACTAATGAATTAACACTACAGAGGTAATTTACTACAGAGTGTATGTTTCTTTGCCACAGTGGCAGGGATGTTCCCATAGTGAGCAGGAGTGCTGATGTTCTCATCAGTGACTATAAAAATATTGTATAGAGGCTGAAAACAGGCCCTGAGGGAGGGTCAATACGTCCAGTATACAGGGGCTCCTTTAATCTGTTTTTTTTTTTTTGTTAATTCCATGAATTAAACTCTACTGGCTTTTCATGGGAGTAAATAAAGAAGGCAGCAAAAAACAGAAAGAAGTGGGAGATGTTGAAGCCCTATGCTCCACAAGGAGGAAAGAGGACTAATGTAATGTAACAGGGTCTAAGAGTCAGTCCCATAGACACGGTTCTGTTGGGCCTTAAAACATCTGAAATACAATTTGGACAATTCTTAAAGTAATTGGATTGTGAAGTTGTCTTCTCTGTTTTACTTTGAAAAGTGTTTTTGAAACAGTGCATTAATTATACTATATGAAAAGCATGAAACTTGAACCAACACTAAAGAAATGAGTACTAATGTATACAGTGTAAATATGTAAATGATATTCAATTTGAATTCTAATTCTGTACTTGTATACCTGTTTATATAAATACCAAATTTCTTATTTTTCTCTTTATATCTCATTTTTTGTTTCTTTGTGGTTTTTCTTGTTTGTTGCTGCTGTTAACTGTGAAATTTCCCCACGGTGGGAAAAATAAAAATCTTATCTTATTAGTGCAGTCTATGATTTGTAAGTTAATATCTCATCTAGTCAGAAAAGCTGAATATAGACACATGAGCTCAAGAGGTTCAACATCTGATGCCGCCTTCTGCTGCATCTAGTGCAGTCTTAAACTGTGTTACACAGTGAAACATTAAAAACTGAGTTTGTGATTTACTTCTAGTCCAGTCTAAACCCAGCCCACTGCAGTGGATGTCATGCAGGCTGCCTCACATGACCTTTTTGGCCACTTCTACATCATATTCTTTCATCGTTCTATGCATATCCTTCTAATTCAGTACTCAGTTTTCCTTCTTCTTCATCTATGTGTGTCTGTAGTCTGGTGGATTCTACAGTGCAGAGGATGCAGACTCAGTTCCAGCTTCAGGGGGATCAGAAAAAAGAGAAGGGGCCTTCTGCATCTGGACGGCCTCGGAGGTTCGGGAGTTACTGTCAGAAGCGGTCGAAGGTGCCACAGGACCGGCCACAAAGGCAGACATCTTCATGCACCACTACGGGGTCAGAGAGCAAGGAAATGTGTCCCCAGAGCAGGTACTAGACTGTTCATTATGTCACATGTAATGACTGCATCTCCTTGCACATTATAGTGAAAGACTGAAATATGGACAGATGGTTGGAATTTAGTGAAACAACTCCAATTAATAGATTAGGAAACTAGACCAAGATGCACTATTTATATGATCAGATAAATAATTGAAAACTGGATTTTAAATTGTTGAAACTGAACTCATTAAAGCATTAACATACCAGCTGTTGAGGACAGTAGGAGTTTCTGTTTCAGCAGACATCCTCTCATCTCCTGTCCTGTGCATTGCCAGGACCCCCATGGGGAGCTGCAGGGCCAGAATGTGCTGATTGTGCGCTACTCAGTGGAGTTAACGGCTGCTCACTTTGGCATCAGTGTTGAGAAAGTCAATGAGCTCCTGGCCTCAGCCAGAGCCCAAATGGCAGAGGTGAGAAAGAGTCGGCCACGCCCACATCTGGACACCAAGATGCTGGCCTCCTGGAACGGTAAATGTCCTGACACTTTATTCTACATATGATGTCCTAACACCATCATTCTAATGGGAATTTGTCCTTTTAAGTTCAATGGGCTGTTGTCTTCAACACTATCCCCACTATGAGTCTAAAGGCTCATTTATGCTCTAGGTTAGATACACAGACGGATATGCACAGACATATACGCAGCATTCATTTTTTGTACAGTTGGAAAAAAATCAGTATGTACAGTTGTAAAAACAGTATGTACAGTTGTAAAAACAGTATGTACAGTTATAAAAACAGTATGTACAGATATAAAAACAGTATGCACAGTTGTAAAAACAGTATGTTCAGTCGTAAAAACAGTATTTATAGTTGCAAAAACAATATGTACAGTTGTAAAAATAGTATGTACAGTTGGAAAACCAGTATGTGCAGTTATAAAAACAGTATGTACAGTCGGAAAAACAGTATGTACAGGAATAAAAACAGTATGTACAGGTATAAAAACAGTATGTACAGGTATAAAACCAGTATGTACAGGTATAAAACAGTATGTACAGGTATAAAAACAGTATGTACAGGAATAAAATCAGTATGTACAGGTATAAAACAGTATGTACAGGAATAAAAACAGTATGTACAGGTATAAAACAGTATGTACAGGTATAAAAACAGTATGTACAGGTATAAAACAGTATGTACAGGAATAAAAACAGTATGTACAGTTGTAAAACCAGTATGTACAGGTATAAAAACAGTATGTACAGGTATAAAAACAGTATGTACAGGTATAAAACCAGTATGTACAGGTATAAAACAGTATGTACAGGTATAAAACAGTATGTACAGGAATAAAAACAGTATGTACAGTTGTAAAACCAGTATGTACAGGAATAAAACCAGTATGTACAGGTATAAAAACAGTATGTACAGGTATAAAACAGTATGTACAGGAATAAAATCAATATGTACAGGTATAAAACAGTATGTACAGGAATAAAAACAGTATGTACAGTTGTAAAACCAGTATGTACAGGTATAAAAACAGTATGTACAGGTATAAAAACAGTATGTACAGGTATAAAACAGTATGTACAGGAATAAAAACAGTATGTACAGGTATAAAACAGTATGTACAGGTATAAAAACAGTATGTACAGGTATAAAAACAGTATGTACAGGTATAAAACAGTATGTACAGGTATAAAAACAGTATGTACAGGTATAAAAACAGTATGTACAGGTATAAAACAGTATGTACAGGAAAAAAAACAGTATGTACAGTTGTAAAACCAGTATGTACAGGTATAAAAACAGTATGTACAGGTATAAAAACAGTATGTACAGGTATAAAACAGTATGTACAGGAATAAAAACAGTATGTACAGTTGTAAAACCAGTATGTACAGGTATAAAAACAGTATGTACAGGTATAAAAACAGTATGTACAGGTATAAAACAGTATGTACAGGAATAAAAACAGTATGTACAGGTATAAAACAGTATGTACAGGTATAAAAACAGTATGTACAGGTATAAAACAGTATGTACAGGTATAAAAACAGTATGTACAGGTATAAAAACAGTATGTACAGGAATAAAAACTGTATGTACAGTTGTAAAACCAGTATGTACAGGTATAAAACAGTATGTACAGGTATAAAAACAGTATGTACAGGTATAAAACAGTATGTACAGGAATAAAATCAATATGTACAGGTATAAAACAGTATGTATAGGAATAAAAACAGTATGTACAGTTGTAAAACCAGTATGTACAGGTATAAAAACAGTATGTACAGGTATAAAAACAGTATGTACAGGTATAAAACAGTATGTACAGGAATAAAAACAGTATGTACAGGTATAAAAACAGTATGTACAGGTATAAAAACAGGTATAAAAACAGTATGTACAGGTATAAAAACAGTATGTACAGGTATAAAACAGTATGTACAGGTATAAAAACAGTATGTACAGGTATAAAAACAGTATGTACAGGTATAAAACAGTATGTACAGGAAAAAAAACAGTATGTACAGTTGTAAAACCAGTATGTACAGGTATAAAAACAGTATGTACAGGTATAAAAACAGTATGTACAGGTATAAAACAGTATGTACAGGAATAAAACCAGTATGTACAGTTGTAAAACCAGTATGTACAGGTATAAAAACAGTATGTACAGGTATAAAAACAGTATGTACAGGTATAGAACAGTATGTACAGGAATAAAAACAGTATGTACAGGTATAAAACAGTATGTACAGGTATAAAAACAGTATGTACAGGTATAAAACAGTATGTACAGGTATAAAAACAGTATGTACAGGTATAAAACAGTATGTACAGGTATAAAAACAGTATGTACAGGTATAAAAACAGTATGTACAGGAATAAAAACTGTATGTACAGTTGTAAAACCAGTATGTACAGGTATAAAAACAGTATGTACAGGTATAAAAACAGTATGTACAGGTATAAAACAGTATGTACAGGAATAAAAACAGTATGTACAGGTATAAAACAGTATGTACAGGTATAAAAACAGTATGTACAGGTATAAAACAGTATGTACAGGTATAAAAACAGTATGTACAGGAATAAAAACAGTATGTACAGGAATAAAAACAGTATGTACAGTTGTAAAACCAGTATGTACAGGTATAAAAACAGTATGTACAGGTATAAAAACAGTATGTACAGGAATAAAAACAGTATGTACAGGAATAAAAACAGTATGTACAGTTGTAAAACCAGTATGTACAGGTATAAAACAGTATGTACAGGTATAAAACAGTATGTACAGGTATAAAAACAGTATGTACAGGTATAAAAACAGTATGTACAGGAATAAAAACAGTATGTACAGGAATAAAAACAGTATGTACAGGTATAAAAACAGTATGTACAGGTATAAAAACAGTATGTACAGGTATAAAAACAGTATGTACAGGAAAAAAAACAGTATGTACAGTTGTAAAACCAGTATGTACAGGTATAAAAACAGTATGTACAGGTATAAAAACAGTATGTACAGGTATAAAACAGTATGTACAGGAATAAAAACAGTATGTACAGTTGTAAAACCAGTATGTACAGGTATAAAAACAGTATGTACAGGTATAAAAACAGTATGTACAGGTATAAAACAGTATGTACAGGAATAAAAACAGTATGTACAGGTATAAAACAGTATGTACAGGTATAAAAACAGTATGTACAGGTATAAAACAGTATGTACAGGTATAAAAACAGTATGTACAGGTATAAAAACAGTATGTACAGGAATAAAAACTGTATGTACAGTTGTAAAACCAGTATGTACAGGTATAAAAACAGTATGTACAGGTATAAAAACAGTATGTACAGGTATAAAACAGTATGTACAGGAATAAAAACAGTATGTACAGGTATAAAAACAGTATGTACAGGTATAAAACAGTATGTACAGGTATAAAAACAGTATGTACAGGTATAAAAACAGTATGTACAGGAATAAAAACAGTATGTACAGGTATAAAACAGTATGTACAGGTATAAAAACAGTATGTACAGGTATAAAAACAGTATGTACAGGAATAAAAACTGTATGTACAGTTGTAAAACCAGTATGTACAGGTATAAAAACAGTATGTACAGGTATAAAAACAGTATGTACAGGTATAAAACAGTATGTACAGGAATAAAAACAGTATGTACAGGTATAAAAACAGTATGTACAGGTATAAAACAGTATGTACAGGTATAAAAACAGTATGTACAGGTATAAAAACAGTATGTACAGGAATAAAAACAGTATGTACAGGTAGGGCTGTGCAATTAATCGAAATTCGATTACGATTTCGATTATTACACGCAACGATTACAAAAATTATGTAATCGAGAAAAAACGATTATTAATTTTGAGTTGTTTTAATTCACACACACGCAAGCTCCCATGAGCTGCTCTGCCCCGCCCCCCTCTAAGCTACTGCTGCCAGCTAGCCGGCAGGTCCACCCCAAGAGGAAAGTTGTACCTAGCGGGCTGGAAAAACGGCAGGAGAATCACAGCAGAAGTGCTTGGTAAACAAAAAAGGCAAGTCCAATTCAATTGTATGGAATCACTTTGGGTTTAATGAAGAAGACGAAGAGCAAAAACACATCACGTGCAAAAAGTGTTTGGTAGTTGTGTCCGCACCGACCGGTAACACAACAAACCTTTTTAACCATCTAAAGTTTAACCACCGCCACCGTTATCATAATCTTATGAAAAACTAAAACACATAAAAACAACTCCGTTTACAACTTCGCCCGCAATGCAATCTTCAGTCTCCGAATCTCTTTACGCTGCAACTCCCGTATTAACTTAACCCTAACCTGTATAACCCTAACGTGCGTATTCTACATGGCTGATGTATACAGAAGGCCTGAACTGAAACCTCCCGGCACGCCACTGAATTTACTGTTTCATACTACACTGAACATACTTGAATTTATAATTTGCACTTTACGTGAGTTTTTTTTTTTATTGCCACAGTTCTATGGCAAGTCTATAGCAGTTTAATTACAGTGCACTATTTATTTACAAAAGGAAACATACTTGAATTTACAGTACACTTATTTGCATTCAAAGATTTTTTTTGTTTCGTACAAAAGTGAACATACTTTGTTTTAGTGGTTAAAAGCTTTATTTATGTTTAAAGAGTATATTTTACATTGCTTTGCAAGAAAAAAATAAACAACTTTAAGGTTAACAAATAATCGTTTTTAATAATCGTGATTTCAATTATTGCTAAAATAATCGTGATTATTTTTTTTTCCTATAATCGAGCAGCCCTATGTACAGGTATAAAAACAGTATGTACAGGTATAAAAACAGTATGTACAGTTGTAAAGACAGTATGTACAGGTATAAAAAACAGTATGTACAGGTATAAAAACAGTATGTACAGGTATAAAAAACAGTATGCACAGGTATAAAAACAGTATGCACAGGTATAAAACAGTATGTACAGTTGTAAAGACAGTATGTACAGGTATAAAAAACAGTATGTACAGGTATAAAAACAGTATGTACAGTTGTAAAGACAGTATGTACAGGTATAAAAAACAGTATGTACAGGTATAAAAACAGTATGTACAGGTATAAAAAACAGTATGTACAGGTATAAAAACAGTATGCACAGGTATAAAACAGTATGTACAGTTGGAAAAACCAAATCATAACAAAAGTTATCTCATGACAGTTTACATATTGAGTTGGTTGAAACCAGACTGTAAGCCAGTTCACAGAAACCCAACAGAATCCTCCAGGAGTAAACACTGGTGACTGGTGACAGTGGAAGGAAACACTTGCTTTTAACAGCAGAAACCTGGAGCAGAGCCTGACTCCTGGAGGATGGACGTCTGCCTTGAAGAGTTGGGGTAAAAGAGAGAGAGACTGGGGGAGAAGGGGGGAAGTAGGGGGAGACACATGGATAGGGCTGCACGATTTTGGCAAAAACTAAAATCCAGATTTTTTCCTCTAAAAATTTGATTTTCGATTTCGATTTTTGGATAAAATTACAAAAGACAACAGAAGTCAGCATGTCGTTTTTGTGAGCAGCCCACAATGCAAGGCACTGCTCCGACCTCAAATCTGTGATGGGATCACGTGATGGGCCCACAGAGGTTTTATTTATTTATTTATTTATTTATTTTCATAAAATCTGTATTGAATGAAGTAGAGCACTGGTTTCCCACCTTTTTTGTCTCGTGACCCCATTTTAACATCATAAATTTCTGGCGACCCCAGACTTTCAAAACAGAGTTTGTTTATTTGCGCTAAAATTAATTTGTTTTAGATCGTGTAATAATTTGCTATAATATGTTGTAAAGAAACATTAATTTTAGGCAAAATTTAGTCTATATAATGTAAATTTTTATTAGTCAGTTTTAATTTTTTATCAATTACTAGAAATTTCAGGCGATGCCATTTGAATTCCAGGCGACCCCACGTGGGATCCTGACCCTGAGGTTGAAAAACACTGAAATAGAGTATACAAACAATGTATACAACAAGAAAATAACAGAACAAGTTTGCCAGGGGGAATACACTATAATACAATGTCCAAATCAGAGCAAATACTGGTGGTTTTAGAGCCTTTTTGTTTCCAGATTTATCGAACAGCTTTAAATTAAGCTCAACATCTTTCAAAAAATAAATATTTGGTTTTGTGTTACAGAATTTACATTTGTGAATGAAAAATTTAGCAAGCAAGAGAAATAAATTATTATTATTATTATTTTTTTTTTCCTTTTTGGGGTATGTGGGCCCACAGATGTGATACCACTGTAAGACAGGCATGACTCGTGTGTGCGTGGACCACGTAATATGAGTGATCCTCATGTGGTTCTATTTAAACTGGGGGATCTGTGCGTGGAACAGAACGACCCAGGACACACTGGAGGGATTCTATCCTGGAGCTGGTGGATGTGTGTGGGCACAGGGCTGTCTGAGCTCCTCTGCTGAGGCTGATGACCCCGAGACCCAGACGTGGATCGGAAGAAGACAGTACGGTACGGATCCGGGACAACGGAAGATGAGCCATCCCTATGCAGCTCTATTTCAATTGCAAGACCTGTGCGTGAAACCACGGCTTACATTGGTATAAGTACTGCAGGTTCATGAACAGATTTAAAGTCCAGTCATTACACAGACTTCTGTGACAGACCGCTGTCACTGATAGGAGGAAGAGTCTACGGTAGCCTGGAGGAGGAGCCTACGGTAGTCTGGAGGAGGAGCCTACGGTAGCCTGGAGGAGGAGCCTACGGTAGCCTGGAGGAGGAGCCACGGTAGCCTGGAGGAGGAGCCTACGGTAGCCTGGAGGAAGAGCCTACGGTAGCCTGGAGGAGGAGCCACGGTAGCCTGGAGGAGGAGCCTACAGTAGCCTGGAGGAACAGTCTGTGGTAGCCTGGAGGAGGAGCCTACGGTAGCCTGGAGGAAGAGCCTACGGTAGCCTGGAGGAGGAGCCACGGTAGCCTGGAGGAGGAGCCACGGTAGCCTGGAGAAGGAGCCTACGGTAGCCTGGAGGAGGAGCCACGGTAGCCTGGAGGAGGAGCCTACGGTAGCCTGGAGGAAGAGCCTACGGTAGCCTGGAGGAGGAGCCACGGTAGCCTGGAGGAGGAGCCTACGGTAGCCTGGAGGAGGAGCCTACAGTAGCCTGGAGGAACAGTCTGTGGTAGCCTGGAGGAGGAGCCTACGGTAGCCTGGAGGAAGAGCCTACGGTAGCCTGGAGGAGGAGCCACGGTAGCCTGGAGGAGGAGCCTACGGTAGCCTGGAGGAGGAGCCTACAGTAGCCTGGAGGAACAGTCTGTGGTAGCCTGGAGGAGGAGCCTACAGTAGCCTGGAGGAACAGTCTGCGGTAGCCTGGAGGAGGAGCCTACGGTAACCTGTGGGCACGCAGCCGGGAGGCGTGAGAGAGATGAAATCGATTTGACAATTTCCCTTTTTTAGAAATCGTCCAAATTAAAAAATCCAATTTTGACTTAAAATCGATTAATCGTGCAGCCCTACACATGGATACTATTGATGCACAGATAACTGAACTACAACTGTCAAAAGTACATCAGCTGGAGTTAGTGTAAATACTAGAAACCAGAACAAAGGACCATGACTGTTCATACTACTACTACAAATACTAGTACTAACAGTGGATATACTACTACTACATAACAAGTACTAACAGTGGATATACTACTACTACAAATACTAGTACTAACAGTGGATATACTACTACTACAAATACAAGTACTAACAGTGGATATACTACTACTACAAATACAAGTACTAACAGTGGATATACTACTACTACAAATACAAGTACTAACAGTGGATATACTACTACTACAAATACAAGTACTAACAGTGGATATACTGCTACTACAAATACTAGTACTAACAGTGGATATACTACTACTACAAATACAAGTACTAACAGTGGATATACTACTACTACAAATACAAGTACTAACAGTGGATATACTGCTACTACAAATACTAGTACTAACAGTGGATATACTACTACTACAAATACAAGTACTAACAGTGGATATACTACTACTACAAATACAAGTACTAACAGTGGATATACTACTACTACAAATACTAGTACTAACAGTGGATATACTACTACTACAAATACAAGTACTAACAGTGGATATACTACTACTACAAATACAAGTACTAACAGTGGATGTACTACTACTACAAATACAAGTACTAACAGTGGATATACTGCTACTACATAACAAGTACTAACAGTGGATATACTACTACTACAAATACTAGTACTAACAGTGGATATATTACTACTACAAATACAAGTACTAACAGTGGATATATTACTACTACTACTACTACAAGTACTAACAGTGGGTGTACTACTACTACAACAGTTTGTATAAATAATAGAAACCTCTACCATCTATGGAACTATATGATAAACACTATCACAACTACATGACCTATGATTGTGATTTGGTTTTTATTTTCCCTCCCAGATCTCATAATTTTCAAACAGGAAGTAGGATGTTGTTTCATTTTCATCCATAAAATGCACACTTGGCTTTGGCATGTTCACTGCTCTTTAATGATGGTGTAATTTATTTGTTTTTTTAACTGTATATTTTATATCAACATCATATCACTGAAATTCTGGGGTTTTTTGGTCTTTGTATTGATTTTGTTTGTTTTATTTAATGGAATTATCAACTTCTTGTCTTTATTGCTCAGTGTATTTCATTCATGTCTGTATTCTCAGTTTGTGTCTATACTTGTGGTTGGTTTTTTCCTTCCATCTAATGCTTTGAAGGGATGGCTGTATCTGCTGCAGCTCAGTCCCATAATGCACCTCCAGTGCCCTCTGCCTTTCAGATGTTAAACTGCCCTCTCCTGGTTTGTCAGCGTCGTGGATCGAAACATGCTTTTCTTTGAGGCCCGTGGAGACAGGAACATAAACACACTGAAAATTCCTGATATGCTGCCAAAGTGGGATATTTCAGGTCTAGTTTGGACTGAGTGAGTTGTTGCGTTGGCTGGCAGCTCCTCTGTGGTGTCCTCACATTTAAATACACGGAGCTCACAAGCTTTTAGACTCACTAACATAGTCCAGTTCTGCACCTTTAAAAGCTTTTTGTTTGACGTTTTTATTCAGCACTCCAAACAAACCAGATTACATGAACCTGCTTGATTGATTGAGTTCAAACTAAACTCACCTTTTAAAATCAGGAAAGCTGCTGTTAACAGGTGTCACAAACCACGACTGTACAGGACTTTAACCCTTTCATGCATACTGGTCACTCCACTGGACAGTTCTTCTCCAGCTGTTCTCTTGTATATTCATGGGTTTTGTTTTGTTTTTTCCCAGATTTTTATTTAGAAATATTGAGAAAAATTCAACATACATTTAAATTACATTGCGGTCACGCAACAAGTATGTGACCAATGACCAATTTTTACATTCTCAACATTTTAGTTTTTCTTTTTTTTTTTTTTTTTGTTTGTTAATAAACAAAACAATTGAACAATGAACAATGGATGCATTGTTACATAAAGAAAACACATACGAAAGACCAAGAGACTTTGACCTCCTCTCTCTAAAGAAAAAATAAATAAATAAATAAAATAAAATATAAAAAGTAGAATTAGTTAAATACACAAAAAACAAGACAATTCCAGATACAGTCATTCTATTGTCATTTCTTGTACATTTAGGGTTCTAACAGATTGTGTTTGGTAAGTGTAAACAAAAAATATCCACTTTGACCATAGATTTGAAAATTTGTTCATTTGTAATTGAAGGGAGAGGGTTAGTCTTTCCATCTGGTAAATTTCATTCACAATATCTACCCATTTTTCCAGATGAGGTGGTTCAGGTTGGAGCCAGTGCCTGCTCACAGCCTTTTTACCAGCAGTTATTACAATTCTATACAAGTAGGCATTGTTCACTAAAATTTCAGTTTTTCCCATTATTAAGGTGGCAAATTCAAAAGGTAAGGTAACATTAAGTATATATTCTATATTTTTGTGTATATCCTTCCAAAATTGTTTTATTTTTGGGCAGTCCCAGAATATGTGCCAGTGATTGTATATTCATGGGTTTTGTTGTTCTAGTTCCAGATCAGCCAACACAGTGGACAGTTCTGCTCCATCCCATAATAATACACTGACATTCAGACCATTACTGTAACTTTGCTGTTCTTGATAAACCTGATCTGCACTGACATGTTTGAGTATAAACCACTTGTTTTTTTTGTTAGACACAAAGGTTTTTTTGCGTGTTATCTCCATGAAATGAGTAATAACGAGTATTAGAATATGTTAAAGTGTGAGAAAACATCAGATTAGCAGCACTAAAAATGTTTTTATTTCATTGTTTTCATATCACTTTCTTACACAAGAGGATTAGGGCCACTGGAAAATAAAAAAGGTGTAATATATATTTTTATTATTATTCTAAGAAAAAAAGTCATTATTCTGACTTTAAACTCCGAATTTAGACTTTTTTTTTCAGAATTCTGACTTAAAACTCAGAATTCTGATTTTTTTTTTTTTTTTTCAGAATTCTGACTTTAATCTCAGAATTCTACAATTTTTCTCAGAATTCTGACTTTTTTTTTCAGAATTCTGACTAATCTCAGAATTCTGACTTTTTCCTCAGAATTCAGATTTTCATCTCAGAATTCTGACTTTAAATTCAGAATTCTGATGTTAATTTCCGAATTCTAACTTTTTTCTCAGAATTCTGGCTGTAATTTCAGAATTCTGACTTTTTTTTCTCATAATAATAATAAGAAGAAATACTTATTGGACCTTAGTTTATTGTATTTTTTTCCAGTGGCCCTAATTCTCCTCCATACTTTATGATATTGGGTTTTAAACACGTTTCTTTACTTCAAAAATTAAATGCATGGACATTTTTGTAACTCCATGAAAAAAAATTCAAAATCAATCACATGATTTTTTTCATGCCTAAGGGGGAATAAAAACACTCAAGAAAAAAATGTTGCCTAAGGTTCTCATCAGTCATGCATGAAAGGGTTAACAGACTCATTTTATGTCGAACATTCACACACACATTTGCCAGTAATTGGAGAATGTTTTCCAGATAGATAGACAGATAGATATGTTTATTTGTCCTTCACATGAAAATTGCCTTCATATTTCCATACAGCCACCAAAAAACAAACAAAAAAAACCCATAATTATAGATACACTATTTGAAACTAAGTATTAGCATGATGCTTGTTGCCATTGTTTTTCCAGCTCATTGTGTCTGATGTGATTAATTGTAAAGTAGCTCAAAGCCACTCCAGGCTGACGTCTCCAGACAGTGTGTGTTATTGAGGTAACGAGGCTCTGCCGTCCAGAGAACTCACCAATTAGACACAACACTCTCCTCCTTCTCTCTAATGAAGAAAACTCTCCATTAATCACCTGTGCTCTGCTGCAGCACTTTGAAGACCAGACTACGGACTCATCAGGCTTTGATACAGGACATGAAAGTGGAATAGAGGGAATGAGGATACGGACAGGGAATGAGGGAGGTTCAAAGAGTGTAGGGGGGGGGGTCTATGGTGGGACCACTGCTTCAGTGGAAACAGGACATGCTATTTTTAAGATGACTCATTTATTTTTGGGGGATGATTACTTTGTGCTGCCTCTGCTGACTTCAGGGTTGATGCTGTCGGCCTACGCTCGTGTCGGCGCTGCGCTGGGGGGGGACAAGGCTTTGCTGGAGAGGGCGGTGCAGGCTGGAAACTTCCTGAAAGAACACCTGTGGGATGCTGCAACACAGACCATCCTCAGGTCCTGTTACCGTGGAGACCAGATGGAGGTGCAACACATGTAAGACAATGTTTTTTGTTGGAAGGGGTGGGGGGGATGACACATGGATGCACAGTAAACTGAAATACTTTAAAAACTTAAACTTCAAAAAGAGAACTGCTGCTCCGTCCAGGAGGTTCAGGGTTCTGTGATCACAGACAAACTGACTCAGGGACAGTTTTCACAACAGGCCAATAATTCTAATCAGTGAACAGACTGTGTTTGGACACGACCTGCTGCTTTCCTTTTGACTACTGGCTATCAGCAATACTTTGTACGCTTTATATGTTTTACACACTTATTTAATATTTTTGTACATATGCATATTTTGAGCACATAGATTTTTTAACCTGTATATATATTTTGTTCTGTTTTTATTGTTTATTGCCTTCTTGTTTTGCACCATGGGGAACAATACTCCAATTTCATCACATTGTGTATTTAGTATGGCTGTGCAGTGACAATAAAGATTTATCTCTTATCTTATCTTATTTTATCTTATCTTACTAGTATAAGTACAAATTCCCATAGCTGTTATCAGTTAAGTGTTAATCTGTCCCTCCAGAAAAATGTGATTATGTGATGGCATAATTCAATACATAATCAAGCAAATAGCACACATTATGCAGGGGTCTGCATTTTTTCAAAGAGGGCACATATTCACTGCAATAATAGCATATTTCTCTGCAAAATATGCGAGGCTCGCATGTTACATAATCCCCGCATTTTTCTGCATAAAGTAAAAAAAATATAGCATTGTTACTTGATACAGGTAGTGACGCGGAACATCATTGGCTCACGCATCCGCAGAAGGTAAACTAACTGTGAACCTGAGAACAAATCCTGCAAGATGATGAAAAATGCAGACATAGACATTTGCCGACATAAATGTAAAAGACAGAGCAAACCAGTACCTGATGTCCTACAGGAAATTGGGTTCATCCTATTTTACACCCCATGGAACTGTATGTTGAAACGTAAGAGAAAATTAATGCTGGAGCAACTTTTCCAGCACCAAACATAGGGCTGCACGATTAATCGATTTTAAATCGAAATTGGATTTTTAATTAGGATGATTTTTAAAAACGGGAAATCGTAAAATCGATTTCATCTCTCTAGTGCAGTGGTTCTTAACCTTGTTGGCGGTACTGAACCCCACCAGTTTCATATGTGCATTCACCGAACCTTCCTTTATTAAAAAATAAAATATGATTTTTTTCAAATTCAAGACACTGGTATATATTTTACTGGTGCACAAAATGAACCGTACATTAACATCACTGTGTTCAAAGAACAAAACCAATACAGTGCATGAACTCACAACAAATTACATACCTTTTAACAAAGACATGACTTTTTTTAATACTACCACGCTGAAATGGTTTTAATTTTTGTATTCCAATAATGAACTCATTGTATTTATGCTATTTATCATTTTTAACATTTTAACACACACCAATCATCTAATTTCCATCAGGCTACAATAATAATGAATATTTACTGCAAATCAGTGTGACTTCTGCTGTTGCCTTTGAGAGACCAGTTCAGAAATGCGTGGCTTCACCTTGGCCAGTGCCACTCTCTTTCTCCATCCGCGACGGTGCGTCGGTCGTCACATGATTGTAACTGACCAGTGCGGTGACTGAAAATGTAAACAAACGCTACACATGGCTGCCTCCGTGGTTAACAGGAAGTAGCAAAAGTCATAACAACGATGTGGAAAATAATTCATCGTCAGACGAGTGGAAGAGATTATAAACACTTCCGGATGTGTTGCAGTGCTATAAGCAACAACAATACACCGCGTATATTGGATGTCAATCAGAGAAAGAGTCTCCAAAGCCGTTTGTTTAATACACGGACCTAGCCCGAACCCCTGAGACTGACTCACCGAACCCCTAGGGTTGGATCGAACCCAGGTTAAGAACCACTGCTCTAGTGCCTCCGGGGCCGCGTGCTTGCGGGCTCCCGTAGGCTCCTCCTCCTATCAGTGACAGCGGTCTGTCACAGAAGTCCGTTTAATGACCGGACTTTAAACGTGTTAATGAGCCCTCAGTACTTATAGCAATGTAAGCCGTGGCTTCACGCACGGATCCTGCAACTGAAATAGAACTGCATGCGGATCACTCATCTTACATTGTCCTGGATCCGTACCGTACTGTCTTCTTCCGAACCAGGTGTGGGTCTCGGGGTCATCAGCCTCAGCAGAGGAGCCCAGACAGCCCTGTGCCCACACACATCCACCAGCTCCAGGGATAGAATCCCGCCAGTGTGTCCGGGGTCGGTCTGTTCCACGTACGGATCCCCCAGTTTAAATAGAACCACATGGGGATCACTCATATTAACCTGGTCCATACACGCACGACTGATGCCTGTCACTGACTTACACTGGTATCACTTCTGTGGGCCAGATATCCCCCCCCAAAAAAAAAAAAAAAATTAATTTAGTCCTCTTACTTGCTAAATTTTTCATTCACAAAGGTAAGTTCTAAAACAAAAATCCAAGTATTATGTATTTTTTGACAGATGTTGAGCTTAATTTAAAGCTGTTAGATAAATCTGGAAACAAAAAGGCTGTAAAAACATAAGTATTTGCTCTGATTTGGACATTGTATTATAGTGTATTCCCTCTGGCAAATTTATGTTATTTAATTGTTGTATACATTGTTTGTATACTCTACTTCATTCAATAAAGATTTAATTAAGAAAAAATAAACTTCTGTGGGTTCATCACATGATACCATCACAGATTTGAGGTCAGAGCAGTGTTTTGGATTGTGGGCTGCTCACAAAAACAACATGCTGACTTCTGTTGTCTTTTGTAGTTTTGCCCAAAAATCAAAATGGAAAATGAGTTTTTAGAGGAAAAAATTGGGATTTTTTTTTTTGCCAAAATTGTGCAGCCCTAACCAAACGTTTGAAAATGGTTTCTGCTGCAGCGATAATAATGTTCTATGAACATAAAGGCTCTAATAGCCTTGAAACAGATGGCCTGTTCTACCTTTGGTGAAGCAAGAAGATGTTCTCTTATTTGTGACAGTTGTGAGTCAGGAATGTTAAACATGCTGGACAGACTTTCTGCGTGATCTTGAAAAAGTCTCATTTTTATATATGTCCCTGATTGTAGTCTGCAATTTAAAACAAGAAAAGCACTCGGAGAGCGCAGACCTCCGCCAAGACAGATCTGCCACCCATGCGTGCATGTTTGTTTGTTTGTTTGTTAGCAAGATAACTCAAAAAGTTATGGATGGATTTTCAGGAAATTTTCAAGAAATGTTGATACTGGCACAAGGAAGAAATGATTAAATTTTGGTGGTGATTGGGCCTGGGGGGGGGGGGTCAAAAGAATCAAAAGTCTCGCCTTCTACAAAAATTTTATATCAACAATATTTCATTGTGCTGGCTGGAAAGTTTGTTTGCGCTGCAAACTTTCACAGATCAGCTAACGTCGCTTAGCAACTGGGACCATAAGTGCAGGGAAAAGGTAAATGAACATAAAGTTTCCCTTTCACCTCTGCGAGGGCACGGACTGCACTGCCCTGTACCCCCATAGTATAAGTAGGACGGAAACAGACACATGCACGGGTAACCGGACGAAACTCGAAACCAAGCCCCCCCCACACACACACACACACGCACACACCAGCCGAAAGGCACGCGCATGCACCCCCTGCTGAACCGCGCACGTGCAAACCCCCCCCCAGTTACACACAGCCACACCAACAGATCAATTCAACAGCAAACACTGCATAAGTGACTGGACTACTGCAGAGTGATATGAAAGACACAAATCAGAGGTAAAAGAACCCATTTTCCTTGACAGCGGTGCAATAAACATTTTGTGAAAAAAATCATGCCAGATAATCGTGATCTCAATTCTAAGCAAAAGAATCGTGATTCACATTTTTGCCAAAATCGTTAGAACAGGGTGTGCGATGGTGCATTGCCAGACGCCTTGCTTATGCAGCTCAACAATCCAACCATGCTCAAAGAGAGAAAGCTTTTTTGCCTTTGCCATCAGAATGTCATGACAGTGTGAATACCTGACAGAAAATGACACTGAATCCACATTTTTGTGCAGATTTTGGCTTTTAAAGGCCATGGTCTTAAACTTTTGTACAGCTGATAAACAGCATATTTTAGTTCAATTGTTGTTTTCAATAAATTGCTTACTCAAATTTTTTTTTGGTCTCACTCCCATTCTTCTTTTCGCATTTTGAAACTCTCCTTAGAACCTTATCACCTTATAACCTTATCAACTGGCCGTTTTCGCTAGTCTCTTCCTTCTCTACCCAGTTTCATTGTATAGTCATTGCACAATGACTATAAATCTATTCTACACTATATTGCCAACAGTATTCCCTCTCCTGCTTTGACTCCCATATGAATGTCAGGTCCATCCCATTCCTAGTCTATGGGTTCAGTCTGACGTGGCTCCACCCTTTGCAGCTCTAACAGCTTCAGCTCTTCTGGGAAGGCTGTCCACAAGGTTTAGGAGTGTGTTCATGGGAATTTTGGACCGTTCTTCCAGAAGCGCATTTGTGAGGTCCCACACTGATGTTGGACAGAAGGCCTGGCTCTCAGTCTGCGCTCTAATTCATCCAAAGGTGTTCTATGGGGTTGAGGTCAGGACTGTGTGCAGGCCAGTCCAGTTCATCCACACCAGACTCTGTCCTCCATGTCCAAATGGACCTTGCTTTGTGCACTGGTGCACAGTCATGTTGGAAGAGGAAGGGGCCGGCTCCAAACTGTTCCCACAAAGATGGGAGCATGGAATTGTCCCAAATGTCTTGGTCTGCTGAAGCATTCCCAGTTCCTTTCACTGGAACTAAGGGGCCCAGCCCAGCTCCTGAAAAACAACCCCACACCATAACCCCCCCTCCACCAAACTTTACACTCGGCACAATGCGCTCCCACAAGTATCGTTCTCCTGGAGACCGCCAAACCCAGACCCGTCCGTCAGATCACCAGATGGAGAAGCACGATTGGTCAGTCCAGAGAAGGCTCCTCCCCTGCTCTACAGTCCAGTGGCGGCGTGCTTTACACCACTGCATCCACCGCTGTGCATTGCACTTGCTGATGTATGGCTCGGATGCGGCCGCTCGGCCACGGAAACCCATTCCATGAAGCTGTGTGCGCACTGTTCTGGAGCTAATCTGAAGGACACATGAAGTTTGGAGGTCTGTACCATTGACTCTGCAGACAGTCGTCCACCTCTTCGCACTCTGCGCCTCAGCATCCGCTGACCCCGCTCCGTCAGTTTCCGTGGCCTACCACTGCGTGGCTGAGTCGCCGTCGTTCCCAAACACTTCCACTTTCTTCTAATCCAGCTGACAGCTGACTGTGGAATATTTAGGAGCCAGGAAATGTCACCACTGGATTTGTTGCACAGGTGGCATCCTATCACAGTTCCACGCTGGAATTCACTGAGCTCCTGAGAGAGACCCATTCTGTCCCAAATGTTTGTAAAAGCAGTCTGCATGCCTAGGGCTGGATTTAATCCACCTGTGGACATGGAAGGGACTGGAACAGCTGAGTCTGAGGATTGGGATGGAGGAGACAAGACTTTTGGAAATATAGTGTATTCTATTCTTTCTGTTCTGTGACCAAAAATACATAAGTATGCCAAAGTGTAGCAGTCAGCTCTTTTTGGATTTTGTGTGAATCCCCAGATGCGCACACACACACACACACACACACACACACACACACACGGATGCATGCACAAACACACACACACACACATGGACGCATGCACACAGAGGCCACTTGTCTCTTATAATATAGATAAGTGGTTATTAGGTGCAGTTCAGCAGTCTGATGGACACAGGCAGGAATGGTTTGCTGTGTGGTTCTTTGTGCGTTTGGGTGGAATCAGTCTCTGAATCTCTGAACGTCCTCCTGGGGCTGACTGAGTGGAACTGTCCAGTATCATCCTGATCTTGGACACCACTATCAGCATTACTGACCTTGGATCAACTTATTGAGTCTGTTGGTGTCATCAACCCTCAGGCTGATATCCCAGCATGCAACAGCACAGAGGATGGCACTGGCCACCACAGACTCGTAGAAGATCCTGAGCGTTGTCAGGCAGATGTTGAATGACCTCAGGAAGTTGAGACGGCTGTGGTTCTTCTGTAGATTAATGATGTGCATGTTAGTATATGTAGTTGAACCCTAGTTCCAACCAAACTATAAAGGCTCATACATACAACAGAACAAAAGTGACCTCAGTAGTATTATAGTCATCGTTTATAGCATATGTGTTTTGGTTGTTAACAGGTGTGTAGGCAAGGCAAGTTTATTTATATCGCACATTTCATCAACAAGGTAATTCAAGGTGCTTCACACAGGACATTGAAATACGACAAGGGAAAAAGACACACATTAAAACATTATAAAAGTATACATGGACATTGAGCTGAAATACTCTGGTATGTTGTGGGTGGGTGTGGCTGTGTATTTAACCATGTCAAACACAGTAACATCATACATGTGGCAGGTGATGAAAAGCAGAATACGCCCCCTTTAGGCTCAGGAATACAAAGCAGTTGTGTTGGATGAACTGTTAGTATGAGAACAGGAAATGAGGCTGCACAGATAAATCAAGTTATGGCAGGAAATCAGAGAACATTTCCACAGTCACAATAACCTGGTTACTGTCAGACCTGTATTTACACGGAGGAGTCTGCCCTCCATCATATATTTAGAATGAGATTGGACATATTTTAAGTGGATTAGAGATGAAACCAGTTGAATTAGCACATAAGACGGAGCTTGTGGAGACTTTTGAGGATCAGCATTGAAGGAAGAGGCTTTAAAGCTTTTCCAGATATCTGTATTTGAATAAGAGCCACTAATATGATATTAACCTGGACTGAAAACGACATGAGTCTGATTTTTTTAAACTGTTTTGTAAGCAGTTCTAACAGGACTAGTCTCCGTAGGTCAGTTCTTAACTAGTCTCACCTTGAAATCCACATTTTCTCTGGGTCAGCGAGAAAATTCAGAGATTAAAGATTCGATGATTTGGTTATTGTGAAATCACTAGATTCACAGAAACTACAACGAACTGAGATACTTCTCTCACCATGCTTTTAAATGCCATGCAGTTCTTTTTTAAAGAGGTAAATAATAAGAATAGTGGTACGAAAGATAAACTATAATTGAGTATAACAGACATAAATTAAATGGTAGTGCAATACAGTAATTAACAGAGATGAATAATAGACAAATCCAATATTTAACTTATTTAATCTTTGTACTTCACTATAACAGAGGAGGAAGTCGAAAATAGAGACACACGAAAATTCAAAAGTTTGATTCATAGAATTTTTAATATCCTTTCCTTAAAAACCAGCAAATCATTAACGGGTTTCTGAAATAGCTGTCAGTGAGGTTAAATAATCTATAATGAATGAACTGTTCGTCAAGGCCAACAATGTACACTTAATCTAAAGTCTATTCTTATTTTCTTCTTCTTTTTCTTCTTGTTTGTCGTCTTCTTCTTATGGGTCAAAACACAGTAATGTCCTGTCAGAGAGTGAACTTTAATTGATTACCATTCCAACATTTATTTCAATATAAAGTAACTCCTTGTTTTGGATAATCCCTTATGGTCCAACTAGGGATGTAACGATTACCGGTATAACGATACACTGCGGTAAAATCACAGATGGTTAGTATTACCGTCTAAATTCTAATTCTCATGATAACTGTGTTTGATTACTGCACTTTTCCAGAGAAAATGCCGATGTAAAGATCTGCTTTTATGTCAAATATATGAGTATAGATTTAACTTATTACAATTTGGATTTTCTATACCTAATATTTGGAACCAATATTCACTTGTAAAGTCTTTGAAAAGGTTTGTTAAGAATCTGTGTGTTATTTATGCAAGAAATTATATACATTTTTCAAATTAGATTTTATGTATTTTTTTTGTGTGTTTTTTGTCCTTTTATGTTTTTATAGTAGGTGAAAGTGAAAAAAATAATTAACAGATAATATAGATGAAGTTGTGTTAAAAAAAACAGATTCCAAACATGGGTATAGTAAACATTTGTTTATATAGTATATAAAGGCAAAATCAAAAGGACTGAAAAACAGACAAAATAGACTCAAACCACTAAGGGTTAATATTGGAATGTTTCTGACACAGAAGGGACATTGTGCCAATTATTTTATTTGGCTTTTTTGCTGTTGTTTTTTTTTTTTTTTTAAATACAACTTGGTTAAATTATTTCAGTGTGTGTATCAGTACTTTTTGAACATTTTGAGCACAGTTTCAACAATACCGCGATAATAATGAGAACTGTGATAATTTTGGTCAGAATAACCGTGATATGAAATTTTCATATCGTTACATCCCTAGGTCCAACTAAAGCAAAACATTTTTTAAAAGTAAAAATGTGGGTCATTTAGCAACGCTAAACTGTCAAATTGTCTCTAAAATGTCCCATCAGAGCGATTTTGAATATTGTGTTTAGACTCTTAACTGTAACCAATGTATTGACTTTTTCGCTGTGCGGAGATTCTGTCGCTTGCTGCTCCTGTGTGTCTGTGCTGCCCGGAGAGTTAGAGGAACAGTAAAGCATGTTCACTTTCACTTCCGCTCTGACAACCCCCCCGTCCCCGTCCCCGTCCCATGTCGGTCGGGCTCTAATCGTTGTTATGACTACTATTACTGCTATCACTTAATTCTAACTTTTATCCTGTGATTATTAAACTATACATACCTATACAGTATATATAATATACATACATAAAACATAATTAGCTATTTATTATTATTATTATTATTATTATTATTATTATTATTTTTATTGTTATTATTACCACCACCTTGCTACTTGTTGTCTCTGCTAGTACTTTTTAATGTGCAATGTGCCTGTTTTTCTCAATACTGTTTTTCTTTTTTTATAGTTATTGTTTGGTTATTTTCTTTTTTTATTCTTACGTATATATTCGGCACTTGTGCTGCTTTTGGAACCACAATTGCCTGAGGGCTCTGACCAAAGGACCAGTAAAGTTCTAACTAATCAAATCTCATCTAAACTCACCTAATCGAATCTAACCTAATCTAATCTAATCTAATCTAATCTAATCTAATCTAATCTAATCTAATCTAATCTAATCTAAAATCTAAAATAAAGTCTAAAATAATCGAGTCTAATCTAGTCTAATCTAATATAGTCTAATCTAATCTAATTCAGTCTAAAATAATCGAGTCTAATCTAATCTACTGGAGTCTAATCTTAGATAATTTAGTCTAATCTAATCTAGTCTAATCTAATCTAGTTTTATCTAATCTAGTCTAATCTAATCGAGTCTAAAATAATCGAGTCTAATCTAGTCTAATCTAATCTAATCGAGTCTAAAATAATCGAGTCTAATCTAGTCTAATCTAATCTAATTCAGTCTAAAATAATCGAGTCTAATCTAATCTACTGGAGTCTAATCTTAGATAATTTAGTCTAATCTAATCTAGTCTAATCTAATCTAGTTTTATCTAATCTAGTCTAATCTAATCGAGTCTAAAATAATCGAGTCTAATCTAGTCTAATCTAATCTAATCGAGTCTAAAATAATCGAGTCTAATCTAGTCTAATCTAATCTAGTCTAATCTAATCTAATTCAGTCTAAAATAATCGAGTCTAATCTAATCTAATTGAGTCTAAAATAATCTAGTCTAATCTAGTCTAATCTAATATAGTCTAATCTAATTCAGGCTAAGATAATCGAGTCTAATCTAATCTACTCGAGTCTAATTTTAGATAATTTAGTCTAATCTAATCTAATCTAGTTTTATCTAATCTGGTCTAATCTAATCTAATCAAGTCTAATCTAAAATAATCGAGTCTAATCTAATCTAATATAGTCTAATCTAATCTACTCTAATTTAATCTAATCTAGTCTAATCTAATCGAGTCTAATCTAATCTACTCTAATTTAATCTAATCTACTCTAATCTAATCTAGTCTAATCTAATCTAATCGAGTCTAATCTAAGATAATCGAGTCTAATCTAATCTACTCTAATTTAATCTAACCTACTCTAATCTAATCTAGTCTAATCTAATCGAGTCTAATCTAAAATAATCGAGTCTAATATAATCTACTCTAATTTAATCTAATCTACTATAATATAATCTAACCTAATCTAATCTAGTCTAATCTATTCTAATCTCGTTTAATCTAAAATAATCGACTCTAATCTAATCTAATCTAATTTAATCTAATCGAGTCTAATCTAAGATAATCGAGTCTAATCTAATCTAATTTAATCTAATCTACTCTAATCTAATCTAACCTAATCTAATCTAACCTAACCCAGTCTAAGTCTCTGTCAGAATAAATCCAGCTTCATCTTTTACTCTCTTGATAAAACATTTTAGATGTCTTTTATTTCAGTTAGTTTATCTCCAACATCCTCCGATCCTGATGAGCTCCTGTAGATTTTCCCTGGAGAACACTGTGACTGCTCCACAGGCTTCAGGACCCACTCATCCACACCTGTAGTCTGTTGTTGAACGTACACTACCGCTGCAGGTGTCCTGGTTCTGTTGGCCGAGCGCTGCGCCCTAGTTACCGCCAATGAGTGAGTGTGAAATGCCACCGAATCAGCAGAAAAATATGTCAAGGAATCCCACAACGTGTATGATGAAAAGCATCCACATGAGCAGATACGCACAGTGGCTGGCCTGGTTCCACAGCAGCCGTCCCATTCATAACGCTCCGTTTCATGATGGTGTCAGCATCCAGAACGCCTGCCACGGCCGTTTCCTCCACATTCATGGGTAATCGCTGTCACGGCCGCTACATATAGGTCATGGAGTAATTTAGCAGGAGGAATGGGAGGAGCTCAGGCTAATTGGGTTAATCAGACATGGGAGTTTTCTGGAGCCGTTCACATGGGCGTGGTGTGATGGAGGGTCTTCATGGCTTCCACAGTGTCAACGGCGTCAGAGGCCACAGTCAGTGCAGATGCAGGACCATTATTCATGATGACTAGTTTCAACTCAGGTAAATGGGAACTTTCCCAGGATCACTCCACACTAGAAAAACATTAGACAGATTTTTTTTTTTTTTTTTTTTTTTCAGATGCATTTTTTTATTATTATTTTTGTGGAATGTCCTTTGCAGTGGACAGTTTTTTTTTGTTTTCTTTTGTTTTTGTTGTCAATCTTTTTATTCAGAAATCAGATACAAAAACATCCACCATTCCAATTCGTCCACATTTTGAAAAATACACACAGACCAAAAGCACAACAAAGGAAGGCAAACATAACAAACAATTTAACAACCCCCACCCCCCCATCCCAGGACTTATTATATATCACACCAAGGGAGGCCACGTAAATTGTAATTATATTCAGGTTGAGTTGTCAGTATATTGTTGAAGGGGATGCCAAATCTGAATAAACTGGTGTAATTTATTTAATAATGAGAACCAAATTCTCTCCAGGTGAGAGAGTTGAACCATTTCTTCCAGCCATAATTTAACTGAAGGAACTTCTGATTTTTTCCAGAACAACAAATAAGCTTTTTTGCTTCGATAAGTGCGTAAGAGAGCAGATGACGGTGGTGTTTGTTAAGTTGTGAAAATGGATGAGAGGCTCCAAGTACAATCAAAAGCGGATCAGGTTTAACTCTATATGAAGCATATCTGTTAGAGTTTTAAATATGATAGTCCAGTATGGAATTCATTTAGGACACAAAACATAACTATGGAGAAGAGGGGCTTCTTCAGTAAGGAATTCAGATATTTTAATTGTGTTAAACTGCAGGGGAGGGGGGCACAAAATGTCCTTTTTACTTGTATCTTGTCTAAGTGGTTGCTTTTTTGGATTGTAGAACTGACTAACGTGTTGACTCATGGGGGCTCTCGATGTCATAGTTTTTATGCAGTTGTGTATTCGTGCATGTTGTACCGCATTTGTCCAGCAGTCACCGCCAAAGCATTCTACCATAGCAGTGTGATTGTAATCCTGCTACCACTAACGACTAACAAAACTAATTCTAACAATTAATCTTTCAACTATTTTTTCGATTAGTCGACTAATCTAAATGACTAATTAAAAAATGGATGGGGGGGGATGAATAGGTGTGCACCGATCCACAGACTGGGGGAGGGAGGGGATGAACGCATGCACACCAGTCCATGGACCAGGGGGAGTCAAGACACATATAAGACAGGGGTCTCTCTCTCTCTCTCTGCGGTACTGCAGGTGCCGTGGCCTAAAATAAATAGGTGGTCAATAGTAAAACAACTTGTTGACTAAAAAAATTGCCGTCAACTAATTTTCATGGTCAATTACGTCAACTAACTCGACTAATCGCGGCAGCACTACATTGGGTACATGATGTTTTTTAAATCTGATTCATTTTTCCAGAAGAAACTAATTCAGAACTAAAGTATTTTCTCTTCTGTTTCCATGGAAATGTTAAACCTGAATAAAGGTTTACATGAGGTATTAATGAGGTAGATCAGTGAGCAGAAGGGTTTGTACTGCAGCGCTCACGTTGCCTTGTTCTGGCAGTCCTTCTGTTAGCTTAGCTTAGCCCTTCTGTTAGCTTAGCTTAGCCCTTCTGTTAGCTTAGCTTAGCATAGTCACTGCATTTCCATGGTCACACGTAGCCAGTTTTTTAAAGGTGATTTGTCGTCTTTTCTCAGTGATTTTGTCAAATCCGATTCTCTCTAATTATTTCTTCAGATCTGCGACTTACTGCACTCATACAATCTGTGGACTGTTGTGTTGACGGAAGTTGGAAAATCTTTTTGTTGGAGGGATGCATGCGCTAAATTAGCTTTGCTTTAGCGTTTTAGCTTTGCATTAATTTTTATTTCCCAGATTTTATTCTTGCAGTAAGTCACATGACCATGATCTGAGCCTCAGTTTGTGATCATATTGACCCCAGCGGACTAAAGGAATGATTAGGGAGAACTGAATTGACCAAAATCACTCCTAAAATACTACAGATCACCTCTAAAAGCCTGGCTACGTCTGAGCAGAGGAATGAAGCCATTATGCTAAGCTAGGCTAAGCTAAGCTAACGAAAGGGCTGCGAGAACAAGGCAATCGGTGCACTGCAGTTCAAACTGTTTGTCCCACTTATGGAACTCATTACTGCATGACAAATTAATAAAAACCAAGTGTTGAACTGTTCCTTCAGGGTTTTCCAGGCTGGTAGATCCCATCAGAATATTCCACTGGAACACTTTGGGAAGACTAGACTGCAGTGCAGATTCTTCCACCAGCGCAGAATGTGTGCGTCATCGCCACAGGACAAGACACTGAGCATGTGCAGAATGGAAGGAATAAAGTCCAAACGGAATAAAGGCTTTACATGTCCAGGAAGAATTTAGACCGCAGTTAAAAGAGGATTAAACCACTGACTTTAATCAGGTTTAAATTTAATCCTGACTTTTCTTTTTCAACTGGAATACGGTGTTTACATGGGTGTCTGAAATAGGATCGGACCTTTAATCAGATTAAACCAGGAAGAAAAGTTGTCATGGAAACGTACAGATTGTAAGGCTATTGTAGTATTCCAAAATTACTAATATCTCCCCAAATTCTGGTCCTTTCAACTTGCTGTTTTTGTTAGTCTGTTCCTTGACCAAAAATACATAAGTATGCCAGACTGTGGCAGTCAGCTCTTTACAGATTTTGTGTGAATCCGAGGACACACATACACACACACAGAGGCCACTTGGCTTATATAATATAGATTATTAAACCTTATTATAGAACTTCTCAGGCTGGTGCTGTGGTTAGGATTGGATCAGCTGTGAAGATCTGACTAAAACCATGACATGTCCATGGTGCTGAACAGTGAATGAAGATGATATTTATTGGTCATATCTTCAGTTTTGGTTTTATTGACTGATTCATCAACTATCAACCTATAAATATTCACTGTTGATCAACTTCTAACATGTAGCAGGCTTATTCTAGTGTCAAACCTCTGTTTACAATTTGACACATAATATTAAGTCGATTTCCTCCAGTTGTTTCTGCTTCCATCTCATGGACTTTGCTGTAGAGACGCTACAGATAGTTTGAGAAGTGAAACAGAGCTGGTGTCTAATAGGAGATAGGAGACGATAAAATGCCTGCTGTCATCATATAAGCTTTGAACACAAAGAGGTGGGAAATCCAGCAAAGGGAGACAAATCCCAAACGACACATGCAGTCAGGAAAAACCACAAGTGAGAATGATTCAAACGGCAGTCTGTGAATGTTTCACTGTTTCCTATACATGTGTTTGCTCTCATCTCTTTTCCTTTCATCATGTTTTATTACATATGTAAGTATAAATAGTCATTTTCACACAGCACACTTGATCAAATGAATTCATTCTCCAACGGAACATTCACTGCTGTTGTTTAAGGGTGTGTTTATGTGACCCATATCCTAGTTATTATTTTTGTTTTTGTCCTCAAAGGCTTATTAAGTGCAGAGTGAGGAAGCTGTTGTATGAGGGAGCAATTATAAAGCGATTATCCTGAGAGTGTCTGAGTGCTGTGATACAGACATCCAAAGGTGTGTTTATCTTCTCTTCCAGGAAAATGACTCATTTAACAGTTTGAATTAAAGGTGGAACTCAGACACTGTTGAGTAGTTTAAGGGTTTTTTCCATATCTCATTGGTTGTATGTGTCAGGGACCGTCTTGTCTCAGGTTGTCGTTGTCGTCTCTGTGGCTGGAGACACCTCAGACAGATGACATGGAGGAGTGGCAGAAAAAGAGCTGTGACGAGCCGGTCAACTCAGGGTCGTTTTGGTAAAGGCTTAAGCATGGATGGCATGAGTCAAGAACAGACGATAAAAGCAGCTTATTATTAACATCAGAAAGACAAAACCGATGTAAAACATGTAACAAGACAAAACCACATGTGTAGGTTTGATTTGGTGATGTGTAATGTGATGAAATAATGATCTTTATAAAGACTATAGTCGCTTCTCCATCAGACATATGCGCAAAACTTTACAGATCTTTACTACTGCTGCGTTTCCACTACGTGGAACCGGCTCGACTTGACTCGGCTCGGCTTAATTCAACTCGGTATTCCTGGAGACCGTTTCCATTACAGGATACTACTGACTTTATAGTACCTGGTCGTCATAGTGATGTGGCGCGTTATTTCCGTGTCGTCTGCTCAGAGTTGCTGAAAACTCGTTCGTTGCGTATTGTCTCGTCTGAATTTTTATGCCTTCCACCAAAGACTGAATCTCCTGGACCGACCATGGTGTAATTTTGGGCTCTTATCATGTGGATTAACCTACCGCTAAATTTACTGTCCACTTCTGCATCTGTTTTTTGTAAAACAGTGGGTCACACAGAAAACTGTCTGACCACTCAGCGGTCTGCAGTGTTATACGTCATGGTTTAGTATCGCTTGGAACCTCAGTGGAGGTGATACCAAAAAACTAGTACCAGGTACCAGATTCCAGGTCCTTTTTCATAATGGAAACGCAAAAAGGCTGAGCCGAGTCGAGTCAAGCCGATACCATGCAGTGGAAACGCGTCATAAATGTCGAAAACAGAAATGCCTAAGGTCGGGTTTTCAATTAAATCTCAAATGTGATGATTTGTTTATTATCACGAGATGTCATGAGAAGTCATTCCATAAACATGGCAATGAACATAAATATCTGTTGTTTTAAATCTAGAATGCTCGTTACCCATCTATCTCTTAGTAAATTCAAAAATTAGGCAAATTTTAATGCACAAGTTATATTCGCGCAATTTGAGTGTCAATGGAAAAGCAACTAATGAGACCAATCTGATTTGATATTTAACTAAATGAATACATTGAAACTTGACTGGCAGTGTAACAAAAATAAACCCTTAAGAAAAAAGACATTATTGTAAAAATAAAATAAAAATATTATGTCATAATACTCAAGTATGTTCATATATTTCAATATAAAATTATAAAGTACACTACGTTTAGTTAATTTTTTTAGTTAGTAAATCAGTGCCATCACCTAATAAAGCAAAGTTACAAATCTAATTTAACATGGTAGACTTTATCCAGTTAGCACTGTCATTTTGAATATATTACCATGGCAACCATGACTATATCAGCTGCTGCTGTTTTTGGTGGTTACTGCACCGAGGTTGGTCAAACTCTGAACTTCTTTTAGTTTTACAGTTTTCTACAGTTTTTCTGAATAGTATTCATTCCACTTTCACTCTGACATTTCTGCATGTTTACATTAGAATACATTAGTATAATAACACAAAAGAAGTAGTTTAGTTTTTCATTGTATTTTTTTCTTTCCAAAGTTTTTTTTTTTTAATTGAATTTTTACATTGTAATAATATAACTGAATGTACATAATATATTACAACATGTTCATGTTATGAGAGTCTGGTTTGGAGTAGGGATGCACCGATGCCGATACCGGTATCCGGTATTGGTCCGATACTCAGTGTGTGTACTTGTACTTGTACTCTTAAAAGTACTCCAATACAACCGCACCGATACCACTTTACAGCAGCATGAATTTGCAGTTAAGTGCAGCAGATACACAGTGGAGGAGTAAGTATGGTTAATTCAGAGCGGCGCCCCCTGGTGGATTGATTGAGAAACGCTCATTCCAACACATTAAATGTCAGTAACAGCATTTTGTTCCAGTCAGACTAATGACAATGACAATAAAGCACATTTACAAAAGTAGCTAAGAACTGTAATGGTATTATTAAGTACTTATATCTGTACTCGGTATCGGCAAGTACTCAAATGTAAGTACTTGTACTTGTACTCGGTCTGGAAAAAAGTGGTATTGGTGCATTCCTAGTTTCAACCAGCCCTATATGTAAAGTGTCATGACATAACTGTTGTTATGATTTGGCGCTACATGAATAAAATTTGATGATTGATTATGTAACACCACTGTAACAGAGTCCCAACCCTGATGCAGCTCATACTCCAACCAAAATATGCTCTATGTTAAATGGTAATGTTAGCATGCCAAGTCACACACACACACACACACACACACACACACACACAATTAAACCATTAATGTATAAATTTTACGATTTTGATTTCAATGTATTATTAGTTTGACAATTTAACAAATCGTCATTTAGTGCCATCAAATACAAATATAGTTTTTGTAGATGATCTCCACAGTTCTTCTGTACGATAATCATTGCCACTTCATGCTGCTATTTCTGCATTTTTAGTCGTTTATCCATAGATGTCTATGGCCTTTTCATTTCTTGGTGTTTGTATTTACTATAGTACATTCTAAAACAGTCGTCCCTGTTCGGCAGCGGTGGTTTAGCCACATCAGGATTACTTCATCTGTCCTATAGAACTATGACACCACCTGTTTTGGTTTGTCTGGAAAAGATGGGCATGGATGTGGCTCCTCCTCCTTTTCACCCTTCATCAACCTCGTCTGTTTTCAGCCTCTTAACGTGTCTCCATCCTCCCATCCACCACTATCTGACCTCCTGTCACCATCCATCCTCTTGCACTCACCCAGACTGGGTGTCATCATGGGATTTGGATGGAGGTAGTGGCCTGGGAGCCCTTTACAGTGGGGTGTAGATGTGACGGAGCTGACAGAGTCAAACTATAATAGAGATTAGAAACTGAATCAGATTTAGGAGCAGGATAAAGAAAGTGAAGTGACATTGAAGAAGGGATTGGTGAATCATTTCTGCACTATTTTATAATACGTTTGACACCTTAAACACCTGTGACTAATGAAGATGATTAAAGAATAAAATGTATGATGGTATTACAGATATGTGTAAGAGGAGACGGATGAAGACGCATAAAGACACAGTGGTGTTAAGAGGAGGTAGAATGGTCTGACTGTAACAGATCTAATTACTATCATTCACTTTAGATCTTCACAGCCTGTGTGTGTACATTTATGTGTGTATATTCACATCAGTGACAGGAACAGATACTCATCACCTATTTCCGCAAACACAGAAAATCATATACAATCTGTTTGTGACACTTTATTGCCCCTAATGAATCCTTCTTGGCACAGTTCTGTCATTTAAAGCCAATTATACGTCCTTCTGTCCGTACATCTGAGATTCTGTCCATCCCATTTCTCAGACACTATTCACTCGATTCTTTTCAAATTCACACATATGTTCTATATATGTGCTTTTCTCTCAAATTTTGCATAGTTTTTCTTTTCTTTTTACAGATTTTTGCAAAATTCTTGAAAAGATTGAAAGTGAAGACTCCAAATGAATCCCTTTGTAGGCAGGATATCAGTGTTGTGCAACTGGACAGAGGCATTTGTAAGCTGCGCCTACTTTTTCACTTGTTTTTGTGGATTTCATCAAACAAACAAACTCCTGCTTGATTGTCAACACTGAACTAGTTCATCAGCTCATCAGTACTCACACCCATGTATTCATTAATTCTGTCCTCATTCTCCCTTTTACTTCTACTTTTTCCTATGTTCTGCAGATCTCCACCTATCTCTGGCTTCCTGGACGACTACACATTCATCATTGGTGGTTTGCTAGATCTGTATGAGGCCACACTGCAGATAGAGTGGCTGCAATGGGCCGAGGAGCTGCAGCTCCGGCAGGATGTGCTGTTCTGGGATGAGGAGGGTGGAGGATACTTCTGCAGTGATCCCAGCGATGGCACCGTCCTCCTGCAGCTAAAAGAGGGTGAGGTGTCGACCAGAAACACACCCGAAAAACCCCAGAAACACACCTGAAACACTCCTGAAACATATCAGAAACACACCTGAAAAACCCCAGAAACACACCTGAAACAGACTGGAAACACACCAGAAACACACCTGAAAAACATCAGAAACACAACTGAAATACATCAGAAACACACCTGAAACACATCAGAAACACACCTGAAACAGACTGGAAACACACCAGAAACACACCTGAAAAATATCAGAAACACAACTGAAACACATCAGAAACACACCTGAAACAGACTGGAAACACACCTGAAACACATTAGAAACACACCTGAAACACATCAGAAACACACCTGAAACACACCTGAAAGACATCAGTAACACACCTGAAACACACCTGAAACACACCTGAAACACACCTGAAAGACATCAGTAACACACCTGAAACACACCAGAAACACACCTGAAAGACATCAGTAACACACCTGAAACAGACTGGAAACACACCTTAAATGCACCTGAAACACATTAGAAACACACCTGAAACACACCAGAAACACCAGTAACACACCTGAAACACACCAGAAACACACCAGAAACACACCTGAAACACTCCTGAAACATATCAGAAACACACCTGAAAAACCCCAGAAACACACCTGAAACACTCCTGAAACATATCAGAAACACACCTGAAAAACCCCAGAAACACACCTGAAACAGACTGGAAACACACCAGAAACACACCTGAAAAACATCAGAAACACAACTGAAATACATCAGAAACACACCTGAAACACATCAGAAACACACCTGAAACAGACTGGAAACACACCAGAAACACACCTGAAAAATATCAGAAACACAACTGAAACACATCAGAAACACACCTGAAACAGACTGGAAACACACCTGAAACACATTAGAAACACACCTGAAACACATCAGAAACACACCTGAAACACACCTGAAAGACATCAGTAACACACCTGAAACACACCTGAAACACACCTGAAACACACCTGAAAGACATCAGTAACACACCTGAAACACACCAGAAACACACCTGAAAGACATCAGTAACACACCTGAAACACACCTGAAACACACCTGAAACACACCAGAAACACACCTGAAAGACATCAGTAACACACCTGAAACACACCAGAAACACACCTGAAAGACATCAGTAACACACCTGAAACAGACTGGAAACACACCTTAAATGCACCTGAAACACATTAGAAACACACCTGAAACACACCAGAAACACCAGTAACACACCTGAAACACACCAGAAACACACCAGAAACACACCTGAAACACTCCTGAAACATATCAGAAACACACCTGAAAAACCCCAGAAACACACCTGAAACAGACTGGAAACACACCAGAAACACACCTGAAAAACATCAGAAACACAACTGAAATACATCAGAAACACACCTGAAACACATCAGAAACACACCAGAAACACACCTGAAAAATATCAGAAACACAACTGAAACACATCAGAAACACACCTGAAACAGACTGGAAACACACCTGAAACACATTAGAAACACACCTGAAACACATCAGAAACACACCTGAAACACACCAGAAACACACCAGTAACACACCTGAAACACACCTGAAACACACCAGAAACACACCTGAAAGACATCAGTAACACACCTGAAACACACCTGAAACACACCTGAAACACACCAGAAACACACCTGAAAGACATCAGTAACACACCTGAAACACACCAGAAACACACCTGAAAGACATCAGTAACACACCTGAAACAGACTGGAAACACACCTTAAATGCACCTGAAACACATTAGAAACACACCTGAAACACACCAGAAACACCAGTAACACACCTGAAACACACCAGAAACACACCAGAAACACACCTGAAACACTCCTGAAACATATCAGAAACACACCTGAAAAACCCCAGAAACACACCTGAAACAGACTGGAAACACACCAGAAACACACCTGAAAAACATCAGAAACACAACTGAAATACATCAGAAACACACCTGAAACAGACTGGAAACACACCAGAAACACACCTGAAAAATATCAGAAACACAACTGAAACACATCAGAAACACACCTGAAACAGACTGGAAACACACCAGAAACACACCTGAAAAACATCAGAAACACAACTGAAATACATCAGAAACACACCAGAAACACACCTGAAAAATATCAGAAACACAACTGAAACACATCAGAAACACACCTGAAACAGACTGGAAACACACCAGAAACACACCTGAAAAACATCAGAAACACAACTGAAAGACATCAGAAACACACCTGAAACACATCAGAAACACACCTGAAACAGACTGGAAACACACCAGAAACACACCTGAAAAACATCAGAAACACAACTGAAACACATCAGAAACACACCTGAAACAGACTGGAAACACACCTGAAACACATTAGAAACACACCTGAAACACATCAGAAACACACTGGAAACACACCAGAAACACACCAGTAACACACCTGAAACACACCTGAAAAACATCAGAAACACAACTGAAATACATCAGAAACACACCTGAAACACATCAGAAACACACCTGAAACAGACTGGAAACACACCAGAAACACACCTGAAAAATATCAGAAACACAACTGAAACACATCAGAAACACACCTGAAACAGACTGGAAACACACCAGAAACACACCTGAAAAATATCAGAAACACAACTGAAACACATCAGAAACACACCTGAAACAGACTGGAAACACACCAGAAACACACCTGAAAAATATCAGAAACACAACTGAAATACATCAGAAACACACCTGAAACACATCAGAAACACACCTGAAACAGACTGGAAACACACCAGAAACACACCTGAAAAATATCAGAAACACAACTGAAACACATCAGAAACACACCTGAAACAGACTGGAAACACACCTGAAACACATTAGAAACACACCTGAAACACATCAGAAACACACCTGAAACACACCAGAAACACACCAGTAACACACCTGAAACACACCAGAAACACACCTGAAAGACATCAGTAACACACCTGAAACAGACTGGAAACACACCTTAAATGCACCTGAAACACATTAGAAACACACCTGAAACACACCAGAAACACCAGTAACACACCTGAAACACATCAGTAACACACCTGAAACACACCAGAAACACACCTGAAACACATCAGAAACACACCAGAAACACACCTGAAACACACCAGAAACACCAGTAACACACCTGAAACACATCAGAAACACACCTGAAACACACCAGAAACACACCTGAAAGACATTAGTAACACACCTGAAACAAACTGGAAACACACCTTAAATGCACCTGAAACACATTAGAAACACACCTGAAACACATCAGAAACACACCTGAAACACATCAGTAACACACCTGAAACAGACTGGAAACACACCTGAAACACATCAGAAACACACCTGAAACAAACCAGTAACACACCTGAAACAGACTGGAAACACACCAGAAACACATTAGAAACGCACCTGAAACACATTAGAAGCACACCTGAAACAGACTGGAAACACACCTGAAACAGACTGGAAACACACCTGAAACACATCAGAAACACACCTGAAACACATCAGAAACACACCTGAAACACATTAGAAACACACCTGAAACAGACTGGAAACACATCAGAAACACACCTGAAACACATCAGAAACACACCTGAAACACATCAGTAACACACCTGAAACACATCAGTAACACACCTGAAACACATCAGTAACACACCTGAAACAGACTGGAAACACACCTGAAACACATCAGAAACACACCTGAAACAAACCAGTAACACACCTGAAACAGACTGGAAACACACCTGAAACACATTAGAAACGCACCTGAAACACATTAGAAGCACACCTGAAACAGACTGGAAACACACCTGAAACACATCAGAAACACACCTGAAACACATCAGAAACACACCTGAAACACATTAGAAACACACCTGAAACAGACTGGAAACACATCAGAAACACACCTGAAACACATCAGAAACACACCTGAAACACATCAGTAACACACCTGAAACACATCAGAAACACACCTGAAACACATCAGTAACACACCTGAAACACATCAGTAACACACCTGAAACACATCAGTAACACACCTGAAACAGACTGGAAACACACCTGAAACACATCAGAAACACACCTGAAACAAACCAGTAACACACCTGAAACAGACTGGAAACACACCTGAAACACATTAGAAACGCACCTGAAACACATTAGAAGCACACCTGAAACAGACTGGAAACACACCTGAAACAGACTGGAAACACACCTGAAACACATCAGAAACACACCTGAAACACATCAGAAACACACCTGAAACACATTAGAAACACACCTGAAACAGACTGGAAACACATCAGAAACACACCTGAAACACATCAGAAACACACCTGAAACACATCAGTAACACACCTGAAACACATCAGTAACACACCTGAAACAGACTGGAAACACACCTGAAACACATCAGAAACACACCTGAAACAAACCAGTAACACACCTGAAACAGACTGGAAACACACCAGAAACACATTAGAAACACACCTGAAACACATTAGAAGCACACCTGAAACAGACTGGAAACACACCTGAAACACATCAGTAACACACCTGAAACACATCAGTAACACACCTGAAACACATCAGTAACACACCTGAAACAGACTGGAAACACACCTGAAACACATCAGAAACACACCTGAAACAAACCAGTAACACACCTGAAACAGACTGGAAACACACCAGAAACACATTAGAAACGCACCTGAAACACATTAGAAGCACACCTGAAACAAACTGGAAACACACCTGAAACAGACTGGAAACACACCTGAAACACATCAGAAACACACCTGAAACACATCAGAAACACACCTGAAACACATTAGAAACACACCTGAAACAGACTGGAAACACATCAGAAACACACCTGAAACACATCAGAAACACACCTGAAACACATTAGAAACACACCTGAAACAGACTGGAAACACATCAGAAACACACCTGAAACACATCAGTAACACACCTGAAACACATCAGTAACACACCTGAAACACATCAGTAACACACCTGAAACAGACTGGAAACACACCTGAAACAGACTGGAAACACACCTGAAACACATCAGAAACACACCTGAAACACATCAGAAACACACCTGAAACACATTAGAAACACACCTGAAACAGACTGGAAACACATCAGAAACACACCTGAAACACATCAGAAACACACCTGAAACACATCAGAAACACACCAGAAACACATTAGAAACACACCTGAAACACATCAGAAACACACCTGAAACACATCAGAAACACACCAGAAACACATTAGAAACGCACCTGAAACACATCAGAAACACACCTGAAACAGACTGGAAACACACCTGAAACACACCTGAACTCTGACCCTCATGATAGATCCTGAAAGTTAAAGGCTCAGCTGACGTTCCTGACATTACAGCTGACCTATGTCTGTGCTGATCAGGCTGCTTCCTTTGGGCAGCTGTGAAACAGTGTGTGTTAAAGGGGAACTATGCAAGATTTGTACCTTAATTCAACATCTTTGTAGTAATAGTGATGGTTAAATGTCTTGTTAGGGGTTGAATGGTGGCTCTCCTCTTTCCCACGAACGTTTCTAGAATACGCCACTTGCCAGTTCTCTGACACTGTCCCGGTACTGAAATGTCATGGTTTATGTTACCCCAACACAAAAAATATGAGACCAACATCGCTATGAGTACCTAAGTACCTAAGTAACATGTTGTTATTGAGTAAAAACGGGGCGGCCATGGCGCAGATGGTAGAGCGGGTCGTCCAATAACCAAAGGGTTGGCGCTTCTGTCAGCCTGGCCCAGGGCAGCTGTGGCTGCGTATGTAGTTTACCTCCACCAGAGGGGGAATGTGACAGTGAATGAATAATGGGTCAGTAATCTAAAGCGCTTTGAGTGACCAATAAAGCGCTATAGAAATCTAAAAAATCCATTAAAATTAAATTAAACTGACACTGTATCATCGTCGGTGCCACTCGTATCCAAGTTTTTGTTCATCTGATGCCACCTGGAAGTTTAAATCTAGCATGGCTGATGAGGTCAAGTCGAGTATGGAAGCGTCTTGGGCACTGATTGCATTGCAGGGTGGTCTTGGTTGGATTTGGCTTGCCTTGCGCTGCCTCCTTTTCTCTTCTTCCTGTGTCTTTCTCTGTTCTTCGAAGATGGTACTACCGGAATTAATTGTTCTTTGCCACGATTGATAGTTGGCTACTTTCTTTTCTTAGGTGTTAGGGTTGATTCCAGCTTGGAGGAGGGAAGACTTAAGTTGGTCCTTAAATCTTCTCTTTGGGGCGTCACTATGTTGTTGGCCATGACTGAGTTCACTGTAAAGAGTGGTTCTTGGGAGTCTTGAAGGAACTATTCTGGAGACATATCCTGACCAGCCGATGTTTAAGGGTGGTAGCTAAAAATACTTGGCATTCCTGCATGATTGAGGACCTCATTGTCAGTGCATTGGTCCTGCCTTTTGATGGTAAGGATCTGCTGAAGCTTGGTTTGCTGGAAATGCTCAAGTTTCTTCAGGTCTTTTCGGTGCAGAGTCCATGTTTCGCAGGTGTACAGGAGTGTGGAGAGGACGACTGCATGGAACACCATGAGCTTAGTTCTGAAGGAGAGCCCGCTTGCTGAATCTTCCAAAAGCAGAGTGAGCAGATCTGATCAGGTTCTCAATATCTCTCTCAGATGTTCCTGATTGGGTGAGCGTACTGCCGAGGTACAGAAAGTCACTTACTATTTCCAGTTCTTTGTCTCTGATGATAATGTCCAGGAATTGGCTGAACAAGGACTTTACTTTCGTACACGTTCACTTCCATCCTGAAACAATGGTATGCTTCAGAGAAGAGTGTTGCACACCAAGGTCAGCAATGGAGGACATCAGGGTGGGACTGTCAAGGGCATGGCAAGGGCAATGTCAAAGAATGGCCCACATTGCTGCTCAGGGGACCTTGTTGAAACCTTTTCTCAGGTCCCTAAAGATAAAGAAGAGTGGTTGGTATTGCTCTCAAGCCTTTTCTTGGAGTTGCCTTGCACAGAAGATCATTTTAAATGTTCCACTTGATCACTGGAAGCCACACTGAGATTCAGGGAGGACCTCCTCTGCAACATCCAGCAGATGATCCAAAAGGATCCTGGCAAAGAGCTTGCCAGTAATGCTAAGTAGGGAGATACCACAGTAGTTGTTGCACACAAAACGTCTCCTTTCTTGAAACTAGTAATGATGTTTGTTTTTTTGAAGTCTTGGAGTCCCATATTTGATGCATCACGTGGAACAGATTTGTCCTCAGCCCATGTCCACCAAGGGTGAGAAGCTCCAGCCAGATGTTGTCTGGGCCAGGAGCTTTTCCAAGCTTCATTTGTTTGATGGCCTTCAAGAAATCCTCGTATGAGGGTGGTAGGACCATCCAGTGTTTGCTGGGTCTCTGAGGTATGTTTCTTAGAAGGTCCTCCTGGATTTGGGTATTGTACAGTCACAGTCAATGAAAACTTTGAGACCATATTTTTCGACATGATTTTTATTTTGAAACCCTAAACTGGAATTTTTTCATATGAATCATTTGTTTAGGATAGTGGCATACAGAAACAAAAATCTAAAGTTTCAAGAATAATTTCAAAACAAAAAACTTAACAAAAGAAAATGGCACCTGCCAAACACAAAGCCACAACAGTCAATACCGGGTATGGCCTCTGTTTGCTTCGATGCAGGCAGCGATTCGTTAGCGCATGCTTCGGACTAGGCGTCGGATGGTGTCCTGCGGAATCCTATTCCACTCTTGCTGTACTTGCTCATACGCCTGGCTATATCACTGTAGCTCAAAGCGGCCTCCACCATACCCAGTGCCTGGAGACGTTGTTCACGTGACAGACGTGGCATGATGCCGTTCACTGGACTAACAATGGAGGCCTTTTTTGGGCCTTTATATAGGCCTTCCAAACCAGTCATCAAATTGTGCAGATACCCACTGAGTATCGCTCAATGAGTATTTGGTCCACTTTTGCAAAGAGACCAGCCCATGTGCAATGAACCGTGACAACATGACAACTGATCATTATCTGAACTACCGCAGCACTAAGGCAGCAAGAAATCCACAATGAATAATTACAACCCCCCTACAAGTAGAAATATGCAGACATTTATAACTCAGAGTTTCTAGTGACTGTCAGTATATGTTTTCATCGATTTAAAAAAAAAAAAACAAAAAAAAAAAAAAACATGCAGGGATGCAAACTGTAATCTTTATGTAACCTCAACTTTTCTGACCTCCAGTTGAATGATGACCAAAGGTCAAGTACAACCACTCTAACTCATAGCCGACCCCTGTCAAATTATTTACCAAACAACGCTACATCAGCTAATGGAATAAATATGTTGAGATAGGTAAAGCTAAGAAAACATATACGACATAATTACACCATGAAGACCATTAGCCTTTTGTTAATTTTCCACAATCTCTTGGATATGACAGATAAAACTACACAAATATACACATGGTTGAACTTAAATATAAAGTTAACCACCTCAGTAGACATCGCTGCAAGAATGACCTTCTCTTCGTCAGCTTCATTGAAACAATGGTCAGAGGGGTAGAGTTAGGGGCGGGTTTTACCACAGTGAATATGTACTTGGAAAATGTTAGAAAAACAGTGAAGAGCCAAAACAGTCAAATCTTCCATAGTTCCTCTTTAAGTTGCAGAAGGTATTTCCATGATTGACACCCTCTACTGCTGGAGCTCAGTTTGAGGGAGGTGGGGAAGATGTGATGGACAGATAAAGGGGGGAGTTCTTCCACTTATATACCTCTGTGGATCAGGGAAGTCAAAGTATGGATTGATAAAGACAGTTGCTTAAAGTCCAGGTTGGTTCTTTCACCGCAGCCACTTTGTTGTTAACCTCCTCTGGTTTCATCTCTGATGTGAGGAATGGAAACGGCAGTAATGGACAGGTGTAATTTATCTGTGGAAAATAGAAGCGTTAATGGGTCATCATTCATCCATTCATCTGTTCATCCATCTGTTTCAGCCCTTCCCATAGCTTCACCTAATCGATTGATCTACAGCTTAAACTACTGCTGTAATCCGGCTGCTTCTACGACACTGCGTTCATAGCAGAGAAAGTCATAGCACGATGGGGAGACACAGATAAATGAGTGGGGGTCACAAGAGTATGAACCCCCCTACTCGATGTGCACCGTGAAAGCGCTCAGACCGATGCACTGATTCTGCAGATCTGTCCAATCCGTCTCCATCCTGTCTGTCCAAACATCTGTGACAGGTTGAAACCATCCACAGCCCCTTTCTGCCTCTGCCTCTTACATCTCACCCCCATCCTTGTTCTTTCTACTGCAGTTTTTCTTGTCTTTGACATGTACAGATATGTACAGTTGTCCTCAAAATTATTCATACCCCTGCCATTTTTTTTGTAATTTTTTGTTTTTGTGATGAAATGAATGAGTTTTGTCAAATTTGTTTGGGACATATGTGATACACAAGTGAAGGAATCACCTGTTAAACCCTGACCATATTTTCAGGGGAAAAACGCCTAAACAGACATACCCAAAGTAAATGAAGAATTCCTTCACAATAATAAGGTTCATATGGATGTTCTTGGTGTCTGTGGACATTTACAGACCTCACAGAATCTATTCTCATTGTCTAAAATATTGTATCTATTACTATGCCTGAGTAAACTGTAACAAACTAAAAGAGAAATTAGAATTTTTTTATCCTCGCCTGTTTTTTTTCAGCTGGATTGACGATATGCATAAATTAATTGTTTGTGTCTGAGATTTTTTAATTGTGTGTATTTCACCCCACAAAGTTTAAAAATCATGTTTGAACATTAGAGTTTGCACTAAAATACACTTCTGATGTACTTTTATTAACATTAGGGTCTAAACTTTGAGCAAAAGTTGAAAAAAATATCCATTGTCCTGATTTATTATATTTTTGTAGTAGATGAATATTACTGTAATTTTTTAGGCCCGCCGGTGGGCCGATAGGGCTAAAGGGGCTTATAACAACAAATGATATTTGAAGAAATACTTTATTTCAGGAGTATTTGATTAATGGATTTCTATTGACTATGAAGAAAAGACATTGGGCTTAGTAAACCTAGAGTATTAATAATTTTGAACATGGCGTTTTTGGAAATCCATTAATATACACGCATTCCCTGTTTCACTTCGAAAGTCAGACAGATGAAAATTTACAGTATTACATAAAAACTAGAAAGCACTCAAGGAACACAAACCTACACTAAGGGCCTGATTTACTAAGATTGCAAATAACGGGCACAAGTGTACTTGCTTGCACTAAAAATGCACATGCTGTTGATTTGCATGTCACGGGCGGTCAACTCTGCCTGTGCAGATGACAACAGGAGCAAAGTCTTGGAGACCACCCTATTTAAATGTGGATTTTGCGTGCGCTACTGGTTGTCGCCATGAAGAGAGTGCACTGTAATAAAAACTGCTGTGGGATTTCCCAGTACTCATGAATATGAAGTTGCTCTTTTTCCACACTGAGGGGTGGGTAGGTATTTCTCTGTTGTTGTTTATCAGTGGTGAAGTGTGCTTTTAGGGAAATAAATAGCTTCTCTCTGTATGTCGCTCTGCATGGTGAATGAAAACTTTGAAGCCCATGGGTATGAGAGAAAACCCTGTGTGTGTGTGTGTGTGTGTCTGTGTGTGTGTGTCTGTGTGTGTGTGTGTGCGTGCGTGTGTGTGTGTGTGTGTGTGTGTGTGTGCAGCGGTAGAACCCATCCTGTTCGGTCTCCCCTGCAAGAGAGAGAGAGAGAAGACACGCCTCTCAGAAGTCGGGTCCTTGCATAAAGTGGGGGGGCCATATGTCTTAAGATTTATTTTTACTTTTCTTCCGTCATTCCAAAAATGTTAATGTGATTGGAACTAGGGATGTAAACAATTAATCAACTAACGATTAATTGTCGATAAGAATTTGCTTGATTAAATTATTAATTGTCGGTTAATTGCCCTTTTCTGTCTGTCCACACCTGTCTGAAGGTGGCCGTTTTGTCCACGCTGCGACGCTGCGGCTGGAGTAGGCGCTCATTGAACCGGATCATGATGTTGATGAGTTAGAATGTCTGTATGGACATGGAGGAGCAAACACAGAGCGACCGTCTGTTTGTGGGAGCGGTGCACCCCCAAATAAATACACACACAAATGTGGGGTCGGTATCGGAGCGTTTTCCTGGAGGTTGGTCTGGTCTACAGTCAGTGAAAAGTTTCACTGTCACTTCTACGGGGGCATGGACTGCACTGTACCCCCATAGTATTAGAAGGAGGACGGAAAGTGATGTGCACAGTTACCAACCAACACACGCATCCCCCAGCCATACTGCATGCGTGAGTACCCCCCCCCGGCGAAACGCACGCGCATGCACCCCCCGACACACACACAGCGGCGAAAGGCACACACGTGCACCCCCCCATTCCACATCACCACACTAACAGATGAATTCCACAGGAAACACTGACTGTATCCAATGGATCAATAAATCAATCATTAAGGAATATGACATGGTTTTATCATGAAGTATAGAAACAACATTTAGCTTTTATACGACCATATTGAAAAAGAAATTCAGGTTCTCAGGAAAATTGCCACTTATCAATTAATCATTAATCAATCAATAAGGGCAACCAACTAATGACTAATGAATTAATCGATAATTTGCATCCCTAATCAGATCAGATTGGTTCTCTCTGTTGCCTTTGGTTGTGCCTATGCCCCGCCTCCTCGCCATAACAACTGCGGACAGTTTTGTGCAAAGCTGTGCCAGGTCAAACCTGCCTTTCAGAAGTGCTAAATATAGACACAAAATCAGCCACCACAATCAGTTTCAGTTTTGGTAAATCACATTGTGCGTGCTAAATAAATATTTGCATTTACTCCTCCCAACAATTCTGTACATTCTGGCAGAAACGTCCATATTTCATATTCATCAGGGTAAACATGCTAAATGGGTTGCACAAGCTATTTTGCCCATTTGAGAGACGTAACCCACTGTACGTCCTGGTAGATAACCTTCAGTGTGTTTTTGCGTGTGCAGTCAAGTTTGCACACGTTTTTACACACACAAACCTTTAGTAAATCAGGCCATAAGAGAGCTGGATTCCCCACAACAGCATACTGCCCCCAGACTTACTATGTAAATCTATGGGAATGTGCTCAGGATTTTATTTTACACACTGGAAGACAGTAGTCCAGTTACAATGTGAAAGAAATCTGTGCTCAAAATGTTGACATATGAGCCTGATGCCAGTTTCCACCCAGATCAGAAAACTACACTGAAGCTGTTAAGGACTCACACTCACAGAGAACCCCACTGTATTTCATATGATTTTACAGTCTCTTTTGAAAAAAAAAACAAAAAAAAAAAAACAGCCAAAAACACAGGCATAAGGGGCTTAAACTGTACTGTAATGTATGACTTCATGATCTGTGAGTATAGAAACAGGGATAGGGTCAAATTTTCTGTCATTAGTTTTTGAGATTATACATGAATGTGATTAAATTCTTAAATTATCAGTGAATTCAGATTAGTTCTGACCAAGACATGTTTAAAAAAAAAAAAAAAAAGTTTGGCCATTTTAAACCCTTTCATGCATAGTGGTCACTACAGTGGACAGCTATTCAAAGCTGTTATCTTGTATAATCATGGATTTTATTGTTTTAGTTCCATATCAGTCAATAAAGCGGACGTACCATTGCTGTAACTCTGCTGTTCTTGATAAACCTGATCTGCAGTAACATGTTTGAGTGTAAGTCAATTTCTTGTAGACTGTAATTAACTTTTTTTTTTTTTTAATAACAAAAAGTTGTTGTTTTTTTTGCATATTATCTCCATAAAGTGAGTAGTAACTAATATTGCAGTACGTTAAAATGTGACAAAACATCAGATTAGCAGCATTAAAAAAAATGTATTTCATAGTTTTCACACAATATATTAGTAAATACTTGTGTCTTCGCTTCAAAAATTTAACTCATGGTGTCCAGCTGAGTGGATATTTTTGCAGTTCCATGAAAAATGAGTTCATAAAAAAATTCAATCGCAGTGTTTTTTTCATGTTGAAAGAGGAATAAAAACACTCAGGAAAAAATCTTTATTAAGTGACAAGCATTGGCTTAAGAGTCTGGTTTAGACCAGCTGTAAAGGTGAAATGTCATGAGATAACTTTGGTTTTGATGTGATGATATATAAATAAAATTTGATTGATTGATTGAAGCATCATTTATGTAACTGGTGCAATTTGGATCAAAATTCCTTCCATTGACTTCCATTCATATTTTTGTAGGTAGGTCTCATGGGGCATAACGGAAGAAGCCGGACTTCTGCTCCCAATAAGCCTTAGGTCACAGATGTCAAACATGAGGCCCGGGGGCCAAATCTGGCCCGCCAAAGGGTCCAGTCCGGCCCTGGGATGACCGTGCAAAGTGCAGAAGATATTAACAGTCAAGGGCGTCAAACTGGAAAATAACAGCATAACAACCTAAAAAGAATGACTCCAAATGTTCTTGGTTTAATGTGAAAAAAATAATCTGACATCATGCCTATAAATAATGGCAACACCAATGTTTTCTCTTTGATTTATTGCAAATAACGTTAAACTCTGATATCCTTTAATAATAAAATATCAATTACCTGAACAAATATGAACAACCTGAAATGTCTAAAGAAAAATAAGTGCAGTTTTAACAATATTCTGTCTGTTTTGTGTCTTAGTAGATGCACATGTAAATATTGATCACATTTTCCTTATTTTTGCTTCTGCCAAGGAGGTTCTGTTTTTGCCAGCATGGGTTTGTCTGTCTGTCGGTGTGCAAGAAAAGTCAAAAAGTTATGGACGAATTTGGATGAAAATTTCAGGAAATGTTGATACTGGCACAAGGAAGAAATGATAAAATTTTGATGGTGATCGGGAGGGGGGGGGGGGCGCACTGATCTGCCGTGGCGGAGGTCTGCGCTCTCTGAGTGCTTCTAGTTTCTTCTTATTTTTCTTCAGAAATTTGTAATTTTTTCAGGTCATTCACATCTTTTTTGTTTGGATAGTTTGTAAAAAGTAAATGATTTCATAATTTAGTGTTATTTTTTGTTCATAAAAAATTTGTAGTTGTCATTATTTCTAGGTTATTATACTATTATTTGATTGGTCCGGCCCACTGGAGGTCAAACTGGGCTGAATGTGGAACCTGAAAGAAAATGAGTTTGACAGCCCTGCCTTAGGTGCAACATTCAAGTCATTTGAGCATCATCGAAGCCAAAACATCATGGACACCATGAAAATAAACTAAAATAACCTTTACCATGTTTAATGGTGGCAGCTCAGTGGAGTGGCTTTTGTGTTTTAGCTTTTTGCATACTGCCTATTATCTGCTCTAGACCAGAATTTATCCCCACATTTTGTGCACACACTTGGTAATAATAGTAAAATAAAATAATGTGAAATTGTATCTTTTTTATTTAAAACGTCTTCTCTCAGTCATGCTCATTAAGTCATCCAAACCTCAAGGAAACTGCACTGATGTGAGATTCTGTCATTTTCTCACAGAAATGTGATCAGGAATCAATGTAGTGCTATTGGCTTTGGTATCTATACAGCCTAATCAATCTCCATTACTTCCCCCTCCTTTTTATGGATCTGATCTAAACCTTAGTGATGTGTGTGACCTGAGTCCTTCTCTTCTTAGTTTCTTGTAAATCAGTGGAGTGGTTTACATCTCCTTGGCATAAGTAACGACAAGGAATCATGCCAAAGTACCGGCCCGGTACATGTTGGCTGTTTTTATCATCTTGTTAGCACTCCTCCTGCTACAGTCACAGTGATGTTTTGTTTGCTGGAAGCACACAGTCTGTGGCTCCGACACATTTAATGTAACCGTAGTGAGTTCTGTTGGTGCTGAACTTCTGCTGTTTGTATCTTGACAATAGATGGTTGGTATGTTTTATTCCCAGCAGACAGACCACTGACCCTGGTGGGCTCGGGTCAATAATAATAATAATAGGATGTTTAAAAAAAACTGGAATTCAGTGGGGGTCGATGGTTAATATCAGACTTATCAGTTCCAATCACTGACTGTGTGTAAATACTATAAGGAAAAAATCTGACTGACTATCTCCCATATATGTTTTAGTAGTTTTAATAATAAACTAGTTCCAAATATCAAAACTAGAATGGTGAATGGACTGAACTTATATAGTGCATTTTATGGTGCCTAAAGCACTTTACAAGGCCTCACATGCACCCATTCACACACACACACACACACACACACACACACACACACACACACACACACCAGCAGGTGGCTGCCACCATTGGATTTTCATTAATCTGTTAAAGATAAGAGAAAATATATTTTGTATTTTTTATATATATATATATATATATATATATATATATATATATATATATATATATATATATATATATATATGTGTATGTGTGTGTGTGTGTGTGTGTGTGTTTTTTAAACATGCACAGTGTTTCCTGAGGAATTGATCTCTTGGCTTATAAGGGGGTTTTGAAATTTGAAATCTAAATTTTGAAATGTGTAAATGTCTACCTCTCTGAAACACTATTTCCTTCATTCTGAGGGCAGATTTAGAGGAATGAAGCCAAAAAACCATGTGATATTCCCCTTGCATTTGGCGTTGCTCCCACGCTTCGACGCAGACATGATCGTAGAAAAATATTCACTTGCACGAAATTAGTGATAATAGGAGTGGCACTCACACTGCGCACGCACACACACACACACACACACACACACACACACACACACACACACACACACACTGTGATGTTGTGTTGTTGCAGCAGTCACAGGGGGCCCTCTGGTGGTGGAATCAGTGTCAGTGGTGTGTGTTTTGTCCTTTGGGTGTTACCGTAGTCAGTTCAGACATGGAAGGAAGTAGCAGACACGTGTGTGTCATTGTGTTTGTATGGACACAAAGAACGTTTGTCTGTGAGTATTTTATGTTCAGCTGTTGTGTTAATGAACAGTCACACCTGTCTGTGATGGAAACTGTTGTTCTCAGATTAAAAGACACTGGAAATTTGAAGTCGATCTGAAGATGCTAATTGTTAGCATGTCTGTGGATTTTCCCATTGATGTTAGCATCAAGCTGGCGGTCTTTTCTCCTTCATTTGAATGTATAATGCTGTTAATGTGCTGTAACACAGAACAGAACTCAGACATGTTTTGTTTGTATGTTACAGTTTTACACTGAAGTCTGCAGGAAAAGCTTTGGACTGAAGTTTTGGGCGTCCAGCTTTTCTTGGTAAACCTGTTATCTATCTGCAGAGCTACAGCTGTACACACACGCAGAATACACACAAAAAAACACCGCTACACTGGTGGAAAGACAGCGGAGTGGGTCAGATCTCAGCATCGGGGCCCCCCAAGGACAGCGTCAGGGGCCTCGACGTTCAATGACACTTGTGAGAACCCTGGACAGGACAAACGAGACTTACAACAAGTCACAAGATGAAACCAACTTAACAAGGGGAGCATCACTGAACAGCACAGGATGCAAACTATTTAATTATAATTTACACAAAAACACAAAAATACCAGTTTACATGGTAAGACAAAAGAGAATAAAAGACGCAACATGTTATTTTCATTGTAATGGTTTTGATTTAATGTTAGAATGCCTTAATAATCGCATTATATTAATATGACAGATACTAATATGTGGTTCACTTCATACATTAACAACCACTAGAAATGTCCTGCAAACAGACTTAAAGGATATTTCAGAATATGGACTTTTGCTTTTAGCCAGGCTTTATACTTTTATAGGAGTACAGACTGTGTGGACTTTGGGCACCTTTATATTTGAATGTCACTCATCTTGACTTACGATAAAGACGTCCTTAAAAAAAGCATAGTTGACATTTGTTTTTCAATTCAATTATTAAAAGTGTTCCAATTAGTTGTAGAAATTGTTGTTCTCAGACTGGCACTAAGTGTGGTCCTCCAGAAGAAACGGTCCAACCTACAGTGTTTAGATGAACTGACTGACAGCCCATCACAGAGGCGGAGCTCAGACAGGAGGGGCGGGAGGGAACAAAGCTCCGAGTTACTGTTATGAACTGTCGACAGATCAGAGACAGCGCTGACAGCTCGTATGTCACACCTGCATATGTGTGTTTTATCAGAGCTGACGTCTGTGGCAGTTCTCATCTGAGAGGACTGACTGGGCCGTTGTGGTGGCGGCGCGTACGGTCGACGCCCATTAGTGACGCTACAGCCGCCACCATGTGGACACCTGTCCCAACAGTGGACACCTGTCCCAACAGTGGACACCGTATTTTGTAATACAAATATTTCCCCTGTCTGTTTGAAATGAACAGCTTATGCACACATGACCGTTTTCACAAACATCTTATATTTCCATGGTCCTGTATATCTACACCATCAAGAACATGCTAAGCCTGTAGATGGCAGTGGGGTGAGACCATTGAGTACCATTAACCAATCAGAATCCTGAAAAGAATTACAATGAAACAGTTACTTTGCACATATGACGCAAATGCATTTCTGTTGAAAACTGCGATGTCCGTCCCAGATCCGTTTCCCTCTGTTTACACACAAATACCAAAATGGAGATTTGCCGAAATCTCCAATGTGGTCAGAGTTTTTAGACACCATTGTTTTCAGTGGGCGTGACCATCGTTGTGTAGACAATAGGCACAAACGCAGAGAAAACTCTGTTTTACTAGATGCTGGCTACGTGTAAACGTAGCCTCAGAAACATGTGCTGTCACTTTACTTTAGACCAGCCGTATAAATGTTGTTTAAAGTGTTACCTGCTCATTTACATTCACACTGCAGGTCTTAAAGCTCTTTGGTGAAATCCTGTGTATATTATCTATTTTCCTTTGTTTAATGTACTGATCATGTAGATGTTTGTTAAAAGTCAGACTAAAGTTGAGGGTTATTATATCAGAAACAGAGAAAACTGAAGAAAAGGTGACTTTTTCAGCAAAGATTATCAATAACTGAATGTAGAAACAAGCATCTCCATCCACTGTCATTGATCCAACTCCATTGGTTTTACTGGTGAATCAATGTTGTAGAAGATGACAGTGTTTCCACCTTTACTACGGAGCCTCTGAACGTCCAAATGGGTCATATCTGATGACCATCAAAAGATGAAGAACTGCATTTTACACCAATTATTGACATGGATTGATAGGATTAGTGGATCAACAGGTATGAAACAGTTCCATCAGTAGATGGTTTCAGTTAGACCAGTACAAGTGCACTTTAAACACTGCCATCCAAACTTTCATGAGTGCATTTTGTCATCATTTTTTTATGTGTGTGTGTGTGTGTAGGATGTGGAACATGGCTGTTCTGTGTGTGACCTCTGTAAGAACAGAGAAAGCAGTCAGACGTCCTGCTCTGTGTGGGTGTTTAAATGCTGTGTGTGATCATCACTAATGTTATAGTGATTCAAGTCCAGATGGGGGCTGGGCTGCCTTTAGGTCCAGGATACAGACCAGTACAACTGACAACAAGAAACGCACTCAGAGAGCACAGACCTTCACCAAGGCAGATCAGTGGGCCCCAGTGGCCCCCCCAACCCAATCACCACCAAAATTTAATCATTTCTTCCTTGTGCCAGTATCAACATTTCCTGAAAATTTCATGAAAATCCATCCATAACTTTCTGAGTTATCTTGCTAACAAACAAACAAACAAACAAACACACAAAGCAAAGCGATCACAATACCTCCTGGCGAGGAAATTAACAAAGAATAGAATTAGGTTCATGTTAGTCCCAGAACTGGTCAGCTCAACCCCCCAAAAATGTATTTCCTGTTTTTCTCATGGCCTGAATTTAAAAAATTACATCACAAATCGTCGTAATATCTACTTTTCAAACTTGTCAAACCATGTTTTCTTGTTGTTGTCCCCTGCGTGTGCTTTTTTGTGTGTTCTCGCTTTGGTCTGGTTATGCCTTTTTTGTCTTGTATTAAAATACTTTTATGTTGTGTTTATTTCTTTTTTCTTCTTGTGTCTTTAATTTCATTTTCTCATATATGAGGTCTCTTATATAACTGTGGTCTTGTCACATGTTTTAGGTTTTCATCTTGTTCGTTCTTCTCCTTTTTTATGTATTTTTTGTTTTTTGCATCTTTCACAAAATTTTTGTCTTGGCATATTTGTGTCTGCTTTGTTTTGTTGCTCCATCTTTGTACATAATTTTCATCCTTTTGTGCCTTTTATGCCTTTTTTGTCTTTTCCATTGTATTCACCTTATCATGTCTTTTATGTTTTGTTTTTTTTTGTTTTTACAGCTGAGGTCTCTCTATATTTCACGCTGCTTTGTTGAGGTCAACCATATTGTTTGATCTTAAAAATGAATTCATCATATTTTTGTGTATCTTACTACAGCTCTGTGGCCCATTTTGGTTTCTGACTGTAAATATATAAAAGGCAGTTGTAAAAATGAAAATGCCACAGTAATGTCCCCTAATATAAACATTGCTTGTGTGTGGTAAAGTGTGTTTCCACGGTGCTCAGAAAAAGCTTCCAGAGTCAAATTAAATTATTGGTGGAGTTCACATACCTCTAGTCTGTATGTGATTGTAAATTCATGCTTGTCAAAAATACTGGACAGTGAGTATTGCAGGGTCGAGTCAGAGCACACGATGCATGTGACAGTAGTTATTATTTGGGGTTTGTTAACCCTTTACCCCCTGAGCCATGATTCCAGGTAAAGGTGCTGCTGTTGTCATCTGTTTCAGGTTCATAGAAGCTGCTGTGAGTCTGTGCTTGTGTTCCTTTTCTTCAGTGGTTTTGCTTTACTGTGTGTTTTAGGGTCAAAACAGGTGGAAGAACAGAAAAAAACAAAGAGAGGAACTGAAGTTTGACAGGTTTGGACTAAATAAGGCACTAGAATGGACAGCAATAAGACATTTAGGATGTTGAACATGAACTGTGAACTGGAACACACTGAACAACAACAAGGATTTGATTTAGGTCCAGCAGTTTTTGTTTTGGGCCTTTTTTTAATAAATCAGTCCAGCTGCTTTTTGACACCTGTTTGAACTCCATAAGGCAGTTACACAGTCAAAAAAATAATAAAATAAGCTACAAAATTAACAGAAACAGCCAAAGCGATCAATAAAACGAAGAAAAATGAATAATTAACCAAGAAAGTAAGTAACATGAACAAAATTAGCCACAAACTGAACAAAATGGAAGAAAAAAATAATAAAATTAGAAAACAAAGTATTGGAAAAAATGACAAAATAAGTAACAAAATGAGCAAAAACAAAAAGAAATGTACAAAATAATAGATAACATGAAAAATATGAAAAAAAAGAATAATAATAAAAAAGAATAAAATGCAAACTAGTATTTGAATTTGGGTCCAGCAGTTTTTGTTTTGGGCTTTTTTTTTTTTAATAAATCAGTCCAGCTGCTTTTTGACACCTGCTTGAACTCCATAAAGCAGTTACACAGTCAAAAAAATAATAAAATCAGCTACAAAATTAACAGAAACAGCCAAAGTGATCAATAAAATGAAGAAAAATGAATAATTAACCAAGAAAATAATAAGTAACATGAACAAAATTAGCCACAAACTGAACAAAATGGAAGAAAAATAAAATAAAATAAAAAAAAACCCTAAATGTTGGAAAAAATAACAAAATAAGCAACTAAATGAGCAAAAACAAAAAAAAAATGTACAAAACCATAAACAACATGAAAAATATGACCAAAAAAAGAATAATAATACAAAAGAATAAAATAGCAAACTAGTATTTGAATTTGGGCCCAGCAGTTTTTTTGGGCTTTTTTTTTTAAATAAATCAGTCCAGCTGCTTTTTGACACCAGCTTGAACTCCTTAAAGCAGTTACACAGGCAAAACTCAATGAAAACACTGTAAAAAAACAAACAAACAAAAAAACAAAGGAACATCTCCACAACGCAGGAAACAACAGTTAAAAACAACACAAGAATAACGGTGTAAGATGAAGTCCAAACCATCTGTTTTTATAGTGAGTCGGTCCCACTCACTGCTCTGTGTTTTCCACAGGCGGCAGGGGGTGAACTGAGCATGCTCAGATGTCTATGTAGAGAACAAGGTCTATTCTGTCAGCACGATTTTAAAATTTTCCTGCTGAACGCGTGGTTGAATTTTTCTGAATATTTAAAATAAATGATACATTCAGAGCGCTCACCGCAGACATGTCAGGGGTTAAATAGTTAATTTAATATCACAGTTTTCCATGGAGCGCTGCCAAATTAAAATCCCCCTCGGAGCTAAGGTCAGGAAATCATGTGCATCATCATATCACACCACAAACTGAGCGTGTGGAATGGCTGGAGACAGTTTTATACAAATAAAGAGATGGTATTGGCCACCATGTACTGAAGTGGGGACAGTCCAGGTACACAGGACTACATTTAACTAAGTGTGATAATACACTGTGTATAAACTCTCACATGTAGCAATTAAAATGGTTATTAAAAAAGCAACAAATTTCTTGCACGGTGATTTAATCAGCCTCGTTATTATTGCATTATAAGACGGTGGACTGAGGGGGAAGAATGTATAAGTGAGATAAACTGGGAAAGGACAGAGAGGAGGACAGATACAGCCCTCACACTGTAAAAAAGGCCTGTACCAAAATAAGAAAATTCAACGCATTATTGGGTTTAAAATGTCTTATTTCAAGTAAAATTATCTGCCAGTGCAGTAAGAAAATTGGACTTATCAAGTTTTCTTTTAATAAGAAAATGTTATCTAAGGATTATAGAATGTTAAAATACTTATTTTAAGCAGAATATACTTGCTGCAGATAGACAACAGGTTTACCAAGAAAAGACGGACGCCCAAAACTTCTGTCCAGATCTGTTCCTGTAGACTCACTGTAAAACTGACACATACAAACAAAATATGTCGGAGTTCTGTTCACTGCCTTAGTACATTTACATGGCATTATACATTTAAATGAATGGGAAAAAGACCACTAGCTTGATGCTAACTTGAATTGGAAAATCCATAGACACGCTAACGATTAGCATTTACAGATTAATTTAAGATTTACGTCTTTTTCTCCAGCAACAAAAGTTCACATCAGAGATATTTGATACTATTCATTCTGACAACAACTGAACAGAAAATACTCACAGACAAACATTTTTGGGGCCATACAAACAGAGTGAAAGAAACGTGTCTGTTAGTTCCTTCTTATGTCCGAACTGACTACGGGAACACCACAAGGACAAAACATACGTTAGTGACACTTATTCCCACCACTAGAGGGCCGCCTTTGTTTACTTTGAACAGCTGAACATCACATATTATTGGGCTTATTAGTATTAGTACTGATTAGTGGGACTAAGACTCCTGTCAATCACTCACAAGCGTAAATAAACCTGTGTGGACATAAACATGTGTAACAGTAGCGGTCTGTTCCATGGACAGTTTCATTTGAAATGTTTTCAGATGGTGGGGGGGAGAAGGACACAGGTGTTTGGAAGCACTGACATGTGCAATTATTTTTATCAGCGGAGTACTGCAGTCTGAAATATCACTGAAAGGAAATACACACTGTTGATGCTGCCCCCCCCCAATTTAACTATGTGATTAATCGTGATTAATCACAGAAATCCACACGATTAATTGCGACTAAACATTTTAATCGCTGCCCAGCATTTATATATATATATATATATATATTTATATATTTATATATATACACACACACACACACACATATATATATGGTCTTAGTCAGATGTAATGACTCAATAGATATGTATTTAAAGGCAAAACTGCATAAACTAGTACAGATTTCTTGACCCAGGGTTAGGGTTAGTTTTGAGTAAGACTTTCTCTATGACCCCCCCCCAACCCCCCAGCCATGCAGGCTCTCTAAATCCCACTGCATTGACAAACCATTTGGCTAATTTCCACTTCTCAGAATACTAGAGGACAATGTTTATCCTCCTCCTCCTTCTTTCCTTCACTAGTGTGAGGGACTGGGGGGAGGGGTCGCTAGACAGGCTAACCTCCTTCCCCTATGTTTCTTAGCCTTTTATAGGTTGACTGAGGAGGAGTTCATGGGAAGAGGTGGAACTGGTTGATGAAAACAGGGCCAGCAGTTGCAGATTGACAGGAGCTTGCCAGTGGTTTGCCTTTGGCCCCCTGCTTTAAACTGTCATAACCTTAGGATGCAACAGTTTTTATCAGATGCATTTTTTTAAATTATGGAAGTCCTTTGCAGTGGACAGTTTTTAGGGTTTTTTTATACAAAGCTATGAAACTCTGGTCAATAATCGTGGGCAGAAAACCCAAAGCTGAGTCTTAGGAGGTTAATTTTATGAGATCCCAGAGCAGTCAGAATTCTAAAACTAAGGTGATCCTTTTTTTCATTATATTGCTTAGCGTCTATAGACTGCCCCTATGTGGTTTGGAGAGTATTGCCTTTATAACCCTTTGGAAAATGAGTGTAAATTTTGTGTCCACAAATGTAGACGTCATCCATGAAAGGGTTAACGCAGTGTTTTTCAACCTTGGGGTTGGGACCCCATGTGGGGTTGCCTGGAATTCAAATGGGGTCGCCTGAAATTTCTAGTAATTGATAAAAATAAAATTACTAATAAAAGGTATATATGGTCAGTTGAGAGACAATCACAATACATGAAAGACATGACGAACTCTGAAGCTGAAACTGCAGCACTGTGGTTCTGTTTCTGTGTCACATGTTCACTGTGGTCAGTTTCAGATGCTGCAGCTCTTTCATAATTCATAGTTTCAGTTCTAGTTTGTTCAGTATTAATTGTCCTCCTTGTAAATCACAGCTGGACTGACTGGACAGATCCTGACCAAGGAAAATCCAATTCTCACTTTGTGCAGTAATCTCAACCTGGCTTTTCTGCCTCCATCCACAATAATATACATTATATAGAATAAGTGTCGTCTAAAATTAATGTTTATTTGCAACATAGTACAGCAGACTAATACATGATCAAAAACAAATTACTTTCAGCAAAAAAATGTCTCTGTTTTGAATGTCTGGGGTCACCAGAAATTTGTGATGTTAAAATGGGGTCAGGAACCAAAAAAGGTTGGAAACCAGTGGGTTTACATCACTGTAAATGTTTCCTCAGGTTTGACTTTTGACATTTTGATGTTTATAGCATTTTTACTGCTAGTAAATAAACATTCTGTTGTGCAGTAACATTACAGCCCATCTCAGATTTCAGAAATAAAAATCTTGTTGAAATGCTAATGAAAGCTGTCCTTGTCTGATCACATAGCCACTCCCATCGCAAATCAAATAAGGAAACAAAGGGCGTCTTAACATCCTACTATGGACACCGTGGTCGGAGTTGACAGTTTTGTGAACAGTTGCATTGCATTTATAAAATGTATCTTACATGGTTGAGCAGAGACAGTGTTTTGGAGGATACTTATTTGAAGTACAGGACAGTGGATTTCCAGCCGGACTCATTTTGCGTGTGTGTGTTTTCCAGATCAGGACGGAGCCGAGCCCAGTGCAAACTCAGTGTCGGCATCCAACCTCCTGCGTCTGTCCCACTACACTGGACGACAGGACTGGGTCCACAGGTCCCAGCAGCTGCTGGCGGCCTTCTCCGACCGTCTGACCAGGGTCCCCATAGCGCTGCCTGAAATGGTCCGGGCCCTGATGGCTCATCACTATACACTGAAACAGGTGAGACTTTCAAGCACAAGGACAATTCCACTGAACAGCAGGTGTTACGATAAGTCCAGAAAGTACAGCAAAGGTTGAGGCCACGCAGATGGACTCGTGTTCATTCAGAGTCATGAGGAAACTAAAGGATTCATCTGCTGACAAGTTTTTTTCCAACTAAGCAACAGTTTCTGGCCCTGACTCATCAGGGCCTTTTCCACCTATGGAATATTTCCATATCATTCATTCATTCATCTTCTGAACTGTTTTGTCCTTGAGGTGGTTGCAGGGGCGGAGCCTATCCCAGCTATGTTTCAGGCGAGGGTTTACCCTGGACATGTCATCAGTTCATCACAGACATATAGGCCAATGAAAATACCAATCTGTGTATCTACTAATTATAAAGGAGATGATTAAATGTATGTAGGTTAAAAAGTCAGTCTGATATTCAGTGATGTGTAACAGTGCAGTTACAGATTAATCCCACCGGTCTCACCTGTGGGCAGTTCAGGTAATAGTTTTAGGATATAAACTCAAACACAGTGACAGTCATGCATCCTAATGCTGGATACCGCCTGTTAGAAAATAATTAAACAGCAGAGAAATGAAGGAAACTTGTTTGGACCTAGTGTTGAAATACTGTGGGGACAAAAAAATTTTTATGCTGACACTAAATCTTCTAACTGGACATTTAAATGTTTGCCTGATGTTGTTTCAGAACGCTGATGTCTACTGGGAAAAAAGGGACTCACTCCAGGTCCAATCAAAACTAATAATAACAAAACCTAATCAGTGGTTTAAAATAGATTCAAATCACAGATACAGTATCCTTCCTCCTGTGTGTGAAAAGCAGGGTAAATCAGTCTAAATGTGTGTTTTCTGTATGTATTTACCTAAATCACTGAGCTCCGCCTCTGTCTGCGTTCGGCGTCCTGGTTTTATGGCGTTTTCATGTCGGGTCTCAAATCTTCTTAACCACTCATCTAAAATAATAACACACCAACTACCAAGTGCTTTTCACTTTTGTTTCTATTTGCGACATTTCTTCTCACAATCCTTCAACACACTTTTAGCGTTCCACCTCTTTGACAGATTTGCGACTCACCGGGAGTTGATGATGAACAGCAGCTCCACTGTGTACATTATACAAGTGTCTGCCACTGAGCAAATAAACGCTTTCATCTGAAATTAAGCAACTGATGTGTTAAACTTGGCAGGTCACTGGCAGATACTGTGCTCTTTTACATGCATTCCCACTTAATCCCTGGACACTCACTCTCAGAATGTTTTCCTCAACTTTTTTAACAGCTGCCATGCACTTAATTAGCTGTTTGAGTTCAGCCTCAGTTTTTTAATCGGTTTTCTACAACAGCGTATTAGGGCCACGTAAGAAAATAAAAACACTTGTCATTGCAAGAATAAAGTCATAAAATATCGAGATGAAACCCGTAATTTTATGAGAATAAAGTCAAAGTTGCATCATAGAGATGTTTTTGAACATTAAATACTACTAAATATGTCTCATTATCATTGAAAAATTGAATTTGAAATGATGGATAATGATGTGTCATGACAGAATTTTTACGACCCTGTCTGTCATTTTGATGAACAATAAAAAGTTCTAGTGCAGCCTCTGTATGGTACGTGTTCATCAGTAGTCGCTTTTCCATTGAGCCTCAAATTGCGTGACTATAACTTGCGCATAAAAATTTGCCTAATAGAAAAACCACAATTTCGCCAAAACTCTAGTTTTTCAATGAAAATTGTTGCGCTTGCAAGAGATGGTAACTAGAGTCACATGAACAAAAACAACCGATGTTGATGGATGTTAAATGAAGCGAAGAAGAAGAGTTTTAAAACAAACATGGACATCTGGACAATGACTTTGGTTTGGTTTAAGTATAAAAATACTACATAATGGATAAAAAAAGACTAATGTACAATGGTGTATTAGGGCCACATGAGAAAATAAAAACATTTGTCACTATGAGAAAAAAGTCATAAAATATCAAGATAAAACCTGTAATTTTAAGAGAATAAAAACAAAAACAAAAAAAGTTATAATTTTACGAGAATGAAGTCATAACATGAGAATAATGTCGTCATATTTCAAGAATAAAGTCATAATATTACAAAATAATGTGGTAATTTAAAAACAGGCGGAAAAAATATCATAATTTACGAGAATAAAGTTGTACCCTCTCATCCTATGATGGAGAACTTGGAACATTTAGTGAGGGTATACTTTCATTTGGGGTTTGCACACAGCGAAACACTGAGCCTGTTCGCCCACCATCACTTTGCTTGTTGCGTTTGCTGTAACGGGAAGTTCTGTCATCAACAAGGCTTAAGTTTCACCAGTTTTAAATTATGACTATTGCAAATTTATTTTCAAAATATTATGACTTTAATCTCATAAAAATACATTGTTTTTGTTAAATTCCAAGTTTTTTTTTCAACTACGCCTTTATTCTCATAATATTATGGCTTCATTCTTGAAATCTTACGACTTTTTACGGCAAGTGTTTTCAGATATGAGGACTGAAAAATTAGCCTTCAGTCTGTAAAACCAGCAGCAAAAGTGGATTTACAATAAAGTCACTCAGTCAGTTAGTACAAAACAGAGCAAACACACACTTTGAGCACAGAGAAGGACAGAAACTGGAAAGTGATTAAGGGAAGCCGGTTTGGGGGGGGGTTATTTTCGTCCGTCTGTCACATGTGACCTGCGGAGGAAGAGGCGGGTCAAAGGAGCCAATGTAACGAGCTGGAGGTCGAGGTGATGTGAGGAAACACCTGCCGCCCTCGTTACTGTTACAAATACAGTAATCACCTGAGCCTCTCTCCTACGCACTGCAGCTGACCTCTGACCTCATATTCATACTCGCTCAATTTCATCTTGTCATCTTTCACTCCTCTGTTTTTATTATTTCTTTGACATTCCCCTTACTTCACCAGGTATGTTATAGAACATGACAACCAAGACTAAAAGCAGCAGGGAAATAATAATAAGAGTAAAAAGAAAATGAAACAATGCAGGATGAACTTGAACTAAATAGAACTAAAGATATTTCCTTTTTATAGTTTGTATATTTTTTCAAGGACAGATAAAGACAAAAACAACAACAATCAACAAATACCTGAACTCCATGAGGGACTTCAGGACGGCGGGGGTTAGTGTCCACAGGGACAGTTAGACGAGGGGTGGAGGTGGGGGATGGTGGTGGAGGATGGAGGTAGAAGTGGAGGATGGAGATGGAGGTAGAGGATGGAGGTGGAGGGTGGAGATGGAGGTGGAGGATGGAGATGGAGGCGGAGGATGGAGATGGAGGCGAAGAATGGAGATGGAGGTGGAGGTAGAGGATGGAGGTGGAGGGTGGAGATGGAGGTGGAGGATGGAGATGGAGGTGGAGGATGGAGATGGAGGCGAAGAATGGAGGTGGAGGATGGAGGTAGAGATGGAGGATGGAGGTGGAGGATGGAGGTGGAGGATGGAGGTAGAGATGGAGGATGGAGGTGGAGGATGGAGATGGAGGCAAAGGATGGAGGTGGAGGATGGAGATGGAGGCGAAGGATGGAGGTGGAGGATAGAGGTAGAGATGGAGGATGGAGGTGGAGGATGGAGATGGAGGCGAAGGATGGAGGTGGAGGATGGAGGTAGAGGTGAAGGATGGAGGTGGAGGATGGAGGTAGAGGTGAAGGATGGAGATGGAGGTGGAGGATGGAGGTAGAGGTGAAGGATGGAGATGGAGCATGGAGGTAGAAGTGGAGGATGGAGGTGGAGGTGGAGGATGGATGTAGAAGTGGAGGATGGAGGTGGAGGTGGAGGATGGATGTAGAAGTGGAGGATGGAGGTGGAGGCAGGTGGAGGCTGGAGGTGGACATTAGCAGACTGCCTCTGTCATACATTGTACACACAAATACTGTGAAGCACCAAAGACTTGTTGGACTGATGATGCCTTCAGGTGCTGTTGGGAAGATGATCCTTTCCACTTGTGAATTTGAAATTACCAGGGCGTTGTGTTTAAGTGCTTTTGTTGAAATGAGAAATGGCTGAAACACAACTGCTGCTTTTTTAATTTTTTGGAAGTAGTTTTTGTGTAAATTGTGTATGGTATAAATGTCTTAAGTCATCCACTAACAGCAGCAGAACGTTAATGAAAGCATCGTTTACCATTGGCAGTGAATCACTCATTGGTCTCGGCCATGTTAAAAAGGTCAAAGGTTATTTTCGTCTCGGCTGCTCTTGGATCTAACATTGGATTTGAAGCTGAGGAAATATATGAAGCTGAGAAAGCTGATATACTTTTACTACCTTTGAACTAACTGATGTTGTATATGTATGTTCCTGGTGAAGAGTTTTCTGTTTGCTTTTAGAACAGACTTTTATTGTGTTTCATGTGTGGTTTCAGTGTGGATAGGACGTGTTTCTGTTTGGTTTAACTTCTGCTGCTGCTGTCTTGGCCACGACACTCTTGAAAAAGACATTTTTAATCTCAGTCAGCTTTTTTCCTGGTTAAATAAAATAAAAATAACGAGGCATCACATAACACTGCAGGAAAAAGGAGACTGTTTTTTTCCGTACAGTTTGTGTCTGTGGTCCACATGGATCTGAACACTTTATTAGAACTGGACCAGAGCTGGAGTCAGTGCTTCCATCCTGCTTCATCTTCTCATTATTTAGTGTTTGTTGGTATTTGTCAAACCAGCCGAGATGTGTTTTATCTGTACTTATTAACATCAAGGTTATTATCATTAATAGAGCCCGACCGATCAATCGGGCCGATTATAGTGTATCATCAATTAATCAACATCGGCCAACATGTAGCCGATATAATAACTTTTTTTGCTGCACGGAGATTCTGTCGCTCGCTGCTCCTGTGTGTGTGTGTGTGTGTATGTGTGTGTGTGTGCTGCCCAGAGAATAAGAGGAAGTTTAAAGCGAGTTAGTTTCACTTTCACTCCTGCTCGGACAATGACGCTATCACCCCCTTCACATAATCACGGAGCTACGAGCTACCCCCCCCCCCCGCATGCTCTGACAAGGATGGACTGCTTATTCACCCCCCGGCAAAAATCACAGACCGCTACCGCGTGCTCTGTCAAAGATGGACCCCCCCCCCTCTGAAAATCACGCCTCCCCCCCCCCACTCTTATGAATTATTCACCCCCACACACACACGCCCATGTCCGTGCACTTCCTGTCTCCCTCACAGTTTCATTCTGCAGACAGGCCTGGGTGTTAATAGTGTAGGGGAGACTGGGGACAGTTATAACACAGGTCAGTTGTAACTCTTGCAGTTGCTCCAATCAGGAACAACTCAGGACTGACCTAATTCCCTCTGCACATGCTCAGTTTAGTCCTTAGTCCACATAAGAAGTAGTAGTGCTGTGAGGCAGACACATCCACATTTGTGAGTGAAAACAGAATTGTGTGCTCAGTCATATTTTTTGCTTTAATTATTTTTGTGATTACATAGTTTGCATTTTAAAGTTATGTCAATTATATTTGTGAGATAAACACAGATTTATGCAACTGTTTATCCACCTGTCCACAATTATCTAATATCAGATTATTATATCCTGTGTAGATCAGTGTTCTTATTTCATATATCAGCCAATATATCGGTTATCGGCCAATATCGGATATCAGACGATATATTGGATATCGGCTTTTTTCAGCCCCCAATATCGGTATCGGCATTGGCCCCAAAAATCCCATATCCGTCGGGCTCTAATTGTTAACGAAAACTAACAAAATGACGAAAACTAAAATTGTAAAAACATTTTCGTTAAGTGAAATAAATAAAAACTATAATTAAAAGAAAAGAACGATAACTAACTGAAACTGTATTGTGTGTTTACAAAACTAACTAAAACGTAGAAAAAATATGGGTAAAATTCCCTTTGTTTTCGTCTTTGTCAATGTCAGATTGATAATGAAATCGATTTATCTCCCTCAAGCAATTTTAGCTGGCAGCACCACATGATATTTAAGGGCCTGTCACTTGTCGTCAGTCGTGGTTTAGAGTCGTCTTCTTGTCCCCACTCTACCTGGAAACATGGAGACTAATGTGTGGGATTAATTTGAATTTGATGGCGAATAAGATAAGCAATATAAAAAAAACTAAAACTAAACTAAAACTAAGCATTTAGAACATAACAAAAACTAATAAAAACTACCAAACCTGCTCTAAAAATGAATTAAAACTAACTATATTAGAGAAAAAAAAATCAAAATTAAATAAAACTAAACTATAATGAAAAATCCAAAACTATTAGAACCTTGATTAGCATGAATGACTGCTACTATAGCACTGCTAATAGTGTCTAATGCTACATTCAGACAGCAGGTTTTAATTTGGATTTTTTGATGAAATCCAATATTTGTGTGTGCTCATTCATATTACACATTAAATGTGATTTCTATCAGGTTTTAGTATGAACTGAATGGGACCCTGAAGTGATCCGCACGCGCAAAAGAGATCCTCATGTAATATGTGCCCACACAGACACGCACTGCGTTTATGGAAGTGACACTCCTGGAACGCAGAATAGTGATGTTTGTCGCATTTCAATGACGTAAAGGTTGGATGAATGCGACCTGGCCGTTCAGACTGAAGTTGCATTGCATAATATCAGATACATATTGGATTAAGGACCACATATGAAAGTGGTCTGGGTTGAAAAAATCGGATTTGTGTGGTTCAAACAGTCTTTGACAGATCAGATACAGGTCACATATGGGCAAAGAAATCTGATTTGGGCCACATTTTCCTGCAGTCTGAACATAGCATCTGAGACATTCTGTCATTTCAGTGTCAGTTTTTTTTTTTTTTTTTTTTTAAACAGCTGTACACCACTGGACCTGTCACTAATGTCTACTAACATTGTCTCAAGGCAAGAAAGACATAGGTAAGGAGACAGGTGTTAGGCTAGCGAAGGATTCAGCTAATGCAAGAAAAGATGAGCACAGAACAGGTAAAGGTGGGTCTGAGATCTTTGAAAAACAGTTCCAGCAGCTCCATTTTAAAATACTCAGTTCAACAGTCCAGCCCCCTTTCTTCAGACGTCCCTCTGAAGCCACGCCTCCAGAGTGGTGGCACATGCAATGCTTGTTCCTGAGGGTTCACCAGCGCTGCACAGCAACAGTTCGCTGGCTGAGGCTCTGCTCTACTCCGGACCCGGGTTGGGCTCCGGCTGGCGTATCCATGGATACCTCCTTCAGATTCCTCTAACCCCCCCACTCTTCCAGAACAGTCCCAGTTCAGACCGATGGGACTAATGTTCCATTTCCTACTGGTTTATGTTGTGACTAAACAGTTTGCCGGTGAACTTTCCATCCTAATAGAACTAATATATCCAGGTTCTGGCTTCACTTCCTGTACAAGCGCTCCAGTCTGTGGGAACGCGAAGAGGGGTACACACAGAGGGGGGAAGGGGGGAGGGGCCAATGTCACTTGAGTCTGATTGACATATCACCGTTCAATCATTTCCAGTGGGCGCTCAAAATGATGGTATGGTGTTTTTTCAGTCCTGTCCGTTCCACAGGTGACTGATTTTTTTAATTTTTGTATTAGAGCATTTAATTAATTAGTTGTAATCAGGGTGTGAAGGGGATTTTAAGGAATATAATAAAAAAATGCTCCAGAAAAACATCGCAGACCCAAGAGAAACAATAAAAGACTAAAAAAATAAACACTGATGAAAATATCAAATCTCTAACTGCCTTGGACTTTGTCTGTTGTGTCTTCAGATTGTGATCTGTGGACAGAGAGATGCTCCTGACACCTCCAGTCTGTTAGCGGTGGTCAACTCCCTCTTCCTGCCACATAAGGTCAGTGGATAAGAGTCTGTGTCTGTGAAACACTGATGTGTCATTAACCAGTGGAGTCAGGCCACATCAACTGGAGAAACAGTCAGGATTTACCTCCAACATCACAACATTAATAGTGGCAACCTTTGAAATGGACACACACACACACACACACTCAGAAACACACTTACAGATTCGGAGTTCGATCAGCCAACAACAGCTAAAAGGTCAGCCCCTCCTTCCCTCCCTCCCTTGGACAGCAGTTTGTCACTTTTTTCAGTAGTCAGAATAAAAGACTTTGACTGGAACTAAAACACTACAAATATGCTGATCGGCCAAAATTTCCTTAGGGGGTCAAGTGAGTGTCCATTTGTGTCCAGAACAGTTGTCCTACAGTCATAGAAGTGTGTGTAAATAATGCTAATCCATTTATGAGCAGACTACTGATATTCTCTGACAGTGGAAGCTCTATTTTCATAAATATTGGATTTGGAATAGCACGTGGATGTGAAAACTTTTGCTGGTGGACGGACGTGACATTACCCATGATGCTCTGGTCAGTCCCAGTACTTTATTAGGAATAAACTTCTAGACTTCCTATTGCTAATTGTGCTCTTCTTCATAAATGTTGGTATTGTGGATCTGAAACAATCCCAGCTGACACAAAAACACTAAATGTGTCAGTGGACGGATGTGACATGGTTGTTGTGGATCCCATCATACTGATGCTCTGCAGCCATGTCAGCGTTTACACTAATGATCCCTGTGCAAAAACTAGGAGCACTATTATTTATTGGATAGTTTAGCATCAGACTAAAGAGGAAAGAACAATCTAGAATTGTTCTTTGTGTCTAAAAATGCTTCTTATTGTAAAAGTGTTGATGTAAACAGTGCTGTGTGCCATTCTTCATGTATGTATTGGTGGAACAGAAGCAGGATGGATCAGCACCATACTCCAGATTGAACCTGTACAAATAAAACATGTGATATGGAGGAGAGAATCTGGGAAGAAAAACTGGGGAATCCAAAAGAAGAGAAGATTTGTTTTTCAGCTCAGTTCAGTTCAAATAGAACTTGTCCATTTGTGACATGAAAATATAGCATTAATTGTGCTGAAATTGGACATTTTGGAGCTGAAAACATAGTTCATATGAGCATCAACATGTTGAACAGAACTGAAATCCTGTCCATTTGAACAACTGTCATTTACCAACACAAAGTTCCTTTGGATTCACTGAGACTGATTTAATATGAACACAGACACAAAGAAGAGCTGTGAGCACATTGTAGCCATAATAAACTGTTATTTAACATACATATTACAACTGAAGTGATATATACAGCTAATAGCAGTGCATATTTTGCAAATAATTTGATTGTACATAACCTTTCTATATTCTTGTACTGTTGAGTAATTAGTTTCTACAAATTCACAGACTTAAAATATCACTTATACAATAGAGAAAAAATGTCATTAAAGTTAAAGCTATACTGTATGATCTGGCATTTTTACACTTTTCCTTTGTCATCTTAAAATGCTCCTAATAAGCATGTGTTAAACTAAAATGTAAAAGAAATCCACCAGGTTTTGAAGCTCTAGAATGTTTAGCGCTCATATGTTTCTTTGGTTGCTGTGTCCCACATCAGTTAGCGGTGCCTCTGAATCTGTCTCCACTGACCCATTTCACTCACTTTTCTCCTCCTGTCAAGGGATGTGAATGGATAGGACTCAAATGCACGGCGCTGAAGGGAAAAAACGGATTTATTAACTGAATCGACAACCACGGGTAACAAACAGAAAAACCTGATTGCAGCAGTCGGAGTCTAGTGCATGAAGGATGGTAATAAAGTCTGGGTTATTGTGGGGTGATGAGGTGCAGTGAAGACAATGATGCAGCGCTGCACAGGCACAGGCCACACCCTTAAATACAGCTGCCAATGAAAACGGAGCTGTGGCTGTGCAGCGTGCAGCAGGTGAATGATGGTGTGTCCGATGGCTGAGGGAGGGGTCTGTGGCCGCACTAGAGCGGACTGGGACACCTTCACCTCTACGTCCGCTTCCCACCGCATGCATCAGGGGAGGAGGGGAGTGTAAGAGGTCAGGCAGGGGGAAGTGGGCGGAGCTTTGGAGGGAGGCGGGTTCATGTTCAAATTTTTACTAAGTGCTGTGCACCGTGCCAGATCAGTAAGTAAAGGGTTAATAGGGCATTTACATACAGTATATGTCAGAAATATAACTTACATAATCAGTTCTGGGTTTTTTTCTACAAGTGATACTGAAATTTTGTAAACAGTTCCATAAAATAGAGTTCTTTGAGCCTATTTGAGAAATGACAAGTGAAACTGGAATTTTTGACTCTGATGTTCACTTTCACTTGATCTGGCCCATTATATATATATATATATATATATATATATACACACACACACACACACACATATATATACTGTATATATATACAGTCGTCCTCAAAATTCTTCATACCCCGGCCATTTTTTGTAACTTTTTGTTTTTGTGATGAAATGAATGAGTTTTGTCAAGTTTGTTTGTGACTTATATGTGATACACAAGTGAGGAAATAAGAACTAATGATACTTGGAGAAATACTTTATTTCAGGAGCATTTTATTCGAGGATTTCTAAAAACACCATGTTCAAAATTATTCATACCCTAGGTTTATTAAGTCCAAAGTCTTTTCTTAATAGTCAGTAGAATAGCCTTTGTTCTTGATAATGGTTCCTGTAAGTGTCCACAGGTTCTCTTCTGTCTCCTGTGGGGTTTTGGTCCACTCTTCCAGGACCAAAGCCTCCAGCTGGGTCCGGTTGGATGGTCTCCTACCCATCACTCTGGTCTTTAGCTCCCTCCACAGATCCTCTAAATGGTTTAGGTCAGAGCTTTGACTGGGTCATGTCCTTGAACCACTGCTGCACTACCTTGGTGGTATGCTTGGGGTCAGTGTCCTGCTGGGACGTCCAGTCAGGACCAGTCTAGAGTTTCTCAGCACTTTCACGCTGTCATCCAGGACGTTGATATGATTATGTTAAATTCATGATGCCTTGTAACTTCATGAGGTTTCCAGTGCCACTAGCAGAGAAGCATCCTAGCATCATAGGTTATAACCATAGCATTATGTTGCCACCAAAATAACCGAGGTATGAAGGTATCACAGACAACCATCCAGCCAGTATTGCACAAAGGAGTTCTCCATGGATGCAGACACAGGAAGATGGCAGGAATCAGGATGAAACATCAGGAGGCTCATCTGGCATTTCCTAGAGCTCTTCTTAACCAAGATCCAAGCTTTTGGTCATCAATCCAGTGATTTGATGAAACAAAGATGGAGTTGTTGGCCACATGGATGTTGACTGCATCTGAAGGAAGCAAGGAGAAGAACGCAAGCTGAACACAGCCCCAACCATCAAGCATGGTGGTGGCAACATAATGCTATGGGGCTGCTTTTCTGCTAGTGGCACCGAGAACCTCATCAAGATACAGGGCATCATGAAAAAGGAGGATTATATCAACATCCTGGATGACAATGTGGAAGTGTCTGCTGAGAAACTCTAGACTGGTCCTGACTGGACGTCCCAGCAGGACACTGACCCCAAGCATACCACCAAGGTAGTGCAGTAGTGGTTCAAGGACATGACCCAGTCAAAGCTCTGACCTAAATCATATAGAGGATCTGTGGAGGGAGCTAAAGACCAGAGTGATGGGTAGGAGACCATCCAACCGGACCCAGCTGGAGGCTTTGGTCCTGGAAGAGTGGACCAAAACCCCACAGGAGACAGAAGAGAACCTGTGGACACTTACAGGAACCATTATCAAGAACAAAGGCTACTCTACTGACTATTAAGAAAAGACTTTGGACTTAATAAACCTAGGGTATGAATAATTTTGAACATGGCATTTTTTAGAAATCCTCTAATAAAATACTCCTGAAATAAAGTATTTCTCCAAGTATCATTAGTTCTTATTTCCTCACTTGTGTATCACATATAAGTCACAAACAAACTTGACAAAACTCATTCATTTCATCACAAAAACAAAAAGTTACAAAAAATGGCAGGGGTATGAAGAATTTTGAGGACGACTGTATATACATATATATATATATATATATATATATGTGTGTGTGTGTGTGTGTGTGTGTGTACATATAAAATATGTATTGATTACCGCACTTTGAAAACTAATGGTGTTGCTCATTTCCTGGAGAAGCAGCAGCACTCCAGGCACTATCTATCTATCTGTCTGTCTGTCTGTCTGTCTGTCTGTCTGTCTGTGAAAAAGAAACTAAAACAACTCAAACTTAATGTGTAAAATGGTCAGTGTCCATCAGGTTCCACTGGACACACTTGTATGTTTGATGTTTACATGGTAATATTTGAATGTTTCTGCAAACAGAAAGTACATTGTGGCTATTTTTAAATTTTATTTATTTTTCAAAATACAACTTGGTTAAGTTATTTCAGTGTGTGTGTGTGTATCAGTACTTTTTGAACATTTTGAGCACAATTTCAACAATATCATGATAATTATGATAACCGTGACAATTTTGGTCGCAATAACCATGATATGAAATTTATATACACACACACACACACACACACACACACACACACATATATATATATATATATATATATATATAAAGTGGTGGATAAGGACAATCCAGTCTGGACTCACTAATACTAAAAATGTGCTTTTTGTTGTTATTTTATGTGTAAAATTGGACTTTGCATTGTCGATAAACTAGCTTAAAAGAGAGGATCCCCCACTAAAACATAAACAGTCCTCCTTCATTGTTAAAGGTGCATTTTTGTTCAAGTGCAAATTCTGTTTATTTGACCATCCTGTAAGTGAAATTACAACAACAAATGAAAACAGTGATTGTCCATTGTAGCAGCATTTACTCTATCTCTGCCTCTGTTTTTTATCTATTCCTCACACACACACACACACACACACACACACACACATGCTCTGAGCTCTGTTCAAATATAGATGAGATGTGCAGGATCTGTAGAAGCATCAGGACACTTCACATCCCTGCAGAGACAAAGACCTAAAGCCATGTTATCAGGGTTGATGCATTATTAAGGAATGATTAAAGGGACGGTCCATGTGTCATATCCCACAAACACACAGGACTGGACCTTAGCTCCATTTATTCACATTCACTCTCTGAAACAGGCTGTTACATGGGATTAGATGAACCTTTCTTAAGTATTAATGTCGACTTTAGCCGGATTAAGAATGTATGTCCTTTGGTGTCCATTTCTACTTTATGGTGTTTTCATGAGCAGTTTGCTCTGTACTACATTTCTATTGCATAAATAATTGTAATCTCAGCTCGAAGCAGTGCTCCTGTGGCCTTTTGAAATCCACCCACACCTAGAACCATAGCGTTCTCAGGTCAGCTGTCATGCATTTATGAAGTCCAATTAGCATAGTCCACCTAGGTACTTAGTGCCTCATGAAGTGATGATGCTCCAGGCTGAATGAAGGTGTTGGTCTGTGTTTGCTAATGAAAGGACCCAGCATTAATGGGCTTTTAAAGGCTTTGTACAGTGAGAGATGGTGTAGGGCAGGTAGTGACCAAAGGAACAGACTGGTGTTTACCACCGACAGTGACTGGGACTCATTTTCAGCCCTGCAGTTTCAAACCTCAGACTGGCCCACTTTAGATCACCATCTATTGTATTAAAATCATGTATTTATAACTTTACGTGTTAAGTCTAAAATAGCAGACTAGGGCTGCTCGATTATAGAAAAAAAAAAAAATCACGATTATTTTAGCAATAATTGAAATCACGATTATTAAAAACGATTATTTGTTAACCTTAAAGTTGTTTATTTTTTTCTTGCAAAACAATGTAAAATATACTCTTTAAACATAAATGAAGCTTTTAACCACTAAAGCAAAGTATCTTCACTTTTGTATGAAACAAAAAAATCTTTGAATGCAAATAAGTGTACTGTAAATTCAAGTATGTTTCCTTTTGTAAATAAATAGTGCACTGAAATTAAACTGCTATAGACTTGCCATAGAACTGTAGCAATTAAAAAAAAAAAAAAACTCACGTAAAGTGCAAATTATAAATTCAAGTATGTTCAATGTAGTATGAAACAGTAAATTCAGTGGCGTGCTGTGAGGTTTCAGTTCAGGCCTTCTGTATACATCAGCCATCTAGAATACGCACGTTAGGGTTATACGGGTTAGGGTTAGGTTAATACAGGAGTTGCAGCGTAAAGAGATTCGGAGACTGAAGATTGCATTGCAGACGAAGTTGTTTTTATGCGTTTTAGTTTTTCATAAGATTATGATAAAGGTGACGGTGGTTAAACTTCAGATGGTTAAAAAGGTTTGTTGTGTTAGCGGTCGGTGCGGACACAACTACGAAACACTTTTTGCACGTGATGTGTTTTCGCTCTTCGTCTTCTTCATCAAACCCAAAGTGATTCCATACAATTGAATTTGACTTGCTTTTTTTGTTTACCAAGCACTTCTGCTGTGATTCTCCTGCCGTTTTTCCAGACCGCTGGTACAACTGTCCTCTTGGGGTGGACCTGCCGGCTAGCAGGCAGCTGTAGCTTAGAGGGGGGCGGGGCAGAGCAGCTCATGGTAGCTTGCGTGCGCGTGAATTAAAACGACTCAAAATTAATAATCGTTTTTTCTCGATTACATAATTTTTGTAATCGTTGCGTCTAATAATCAAAATCGTAATTGAATTTCGATTAATTGCACAGCCCTATAGCAGACTGTTCTCAACAGCTGTGTAATCCAGTGTATTTTTCAAAAATATTCCCACTTCAGTGCGATGTGTGAGTGTGGCGTATAACTCACTAGCCATGAACCTCAGAGTTCTTCTGTACGCAACACGTCTCAGTAAACAAAGGGTCTGGAATTCAACTGTTCTGTTTGTGGTCTTTACTTAAAACTTCGATTGATTAAAAAAAAAAAGATGAATTTCTAAATTAAATTACATGACGGTCAAAAGACTGTGATGCTCCAGGCTTCCAGTTCTGCTTCTCTTTCCTTACGTTTTTATAATCTTAGCAGCCAATAGGATAGCATCATACACTGATGTCAAGACTAGCGCCACGACTGAACACCTGCAAAAAAGAAAAAAGCAGTCCAAAATCTACCCAGCCCACCGGGAATTGTCCAGATTTTCCCAGTTAACCACTCCAGGTCTGACCGTGGAGATCAGTAAAGTCATACATGAAGAAGAGTTGGTAGAAGAGTCAGTGTCCCCTAATGTCCCCTGGCTTTTGTGTACTGGGATGTGTGTGTGCATGTAATACACAGCTGTAGTTTCCAGAATGTAATTTCTGTCTTATTCTAGTTAATTGTAGTTTTTAGATCATGTACTTTTATGAAAGACAACAGTTGGTGAAAACAAACTAATACCTTCACAAGTGTTTCAGAGAGAAGCTAAAAACAAGATAAAAATGTCAAAGCTTTTAGAAATAGAAGCTAAGAACCAACTTTAAATGTCACAAAGTATACAGAGAAAAGATAATTGAAAAGAACAAGTTTTACAAAGACGATAAAAACAAGCAAATGTCACAAATTTAACTGAGAGAAGCTAAAAGAAAAGCTAAAAACTTCACTATTTTAATGGAGCACGGCTAAAAACAAACTAGAAAAAGGGAGAAGCTAAAATCAGTTTTTCAAAAGAAAAAAACTTCAACAAAGAGAAGACAGAAAGAAGATAAGAGTGGCAGGTCACTCTTACAAAGAACAGAAATGTGAATTAGAGAAGTTAAAAACAAGCAAGCAAGAGATCATCATTTTCTGAAAAGTTTATTTTTATATTTATTTGGGGGTTTTGAAGGATTCATAAAAGGCTTAGTCAGATGAAAATGATGTAACAAGATGAAAAAGTTAAAAATACAAAGATGAAAATGTGAAGCATAAGATAAAAACAGTACAGAAGATTTAACAAGAAACAGGGACTTGACCTTAAGGATGTAATAAAACACACAGACATAAAGGCGTCCTCAGATTTGGTGATTTTGATTTATTTTTGGTTCAGTATATGACGCATTAAATCAAGACAAACAACATGACTGTAATCTGTGTTCTCAATAAAAAAGCTAAAGTGATGGAGAAGAGCAAACATGAAAGGCAACAAATGACATATAATAATAATAATACTAATAATAATAATAATACTAATAATAATAATAATAATAATAATAATAATAATAATTAATAATAATGGATTCTATTTCTATAGTGCTTTTCAATGCAAACAGCCCCTCACACAAGCTTAGGCCTAGATACTAATATATACATGACATTTTACTATAATAATGATCATTATTGTTTGATTGTTCTGACCAGGAGACACTTGTACATGGCAAGTACAAGGCAACACTATCCAAAATGACTTGCAAAAGGAGGATTTTATAGAGTATTTTCATGTCAAAAAGAGCTAACATAAAAGTCACAGCATCAGTACTTTATAGTGTAAACAGGACACAACATACACAATATACATAACATACACAACATACCACAATTCACAATTGTTATTTCTGACAGTGAATGCAGACTGATGTGTTTTTACATCATGTACCCTCAGTGTGTGTATGTGTGTGTGTGTGTGTGTGTGTGTGTGAGAGAGAGAGAGAGAGAGGGAGAGAGAGAGAGAGAGAGAGAGAGAGAGAGAGAGTGGACTGGGCTGTTGGAATGACACGACAGATCCAGATTCACTTCTAATGAGCCTTCATTAAACTTCACTGAGATGGAGACAGAGATAGGAAGGATTAAATGAGACAGAGGAAAGAGTGTGTGTGTGTGTGTGTGTGTGTGTGTCCAGATGTTGCCAGAACAGTCAGTCATTAGTGTCAACAGCCTCCACCTTGATGTGCAGATCCACGGCTGCATTAACCCCGTCCTCAGATACACAGCAGCCAATCAGAGGAGCTGCTCCGCCTCCTGCAGCAGCTGGAGTTTCCTCCATCCCACATACGTCCACACTGGACCGGTCACATGGGACCTGATACAGACATGGAATTAGACGACTGAATCAAGTATTAATTATTAACAGGAGCACACAGTAGCAGATGCTGTGCATGTACACACTCCCTGACATATACAGTAGTGTGTTTACGGTCACATGACCATACCACAACCTAAATACTAGAAATCACAGACACAGGCTCAGACACACAAACACATCAGTACCAAGACACTGAGAGGAATCTCCTACCCACAGTCCATCTGCCTCATGAATGAGGACTGGGGCTGCCTGTAATTAGACTGGAATGAGGTTATATGTATAATGCAATATTGATGTTCTATATCATTATTCTACATATTACATTGAAATTCAGCGCAGTAGACACATCTGTTTTCCCTACTTCTGCACATATGATCTAGACCAGTGGTTCTCAACTGGCGGATCGCAACCCAGAAGTGGGTCTCAAACCCGTTTTCAGTGGGTCACGGGCCTTTGGGCAGAAAATAATGTTAATAAACTAGTGGTGGGACTCGATTAAAACAAATTATGTTATTAATTGTTGACCTTGTAATTATTTAATGGTAATTAATTGTATTTTAATTGCATATCAATATCTGACACCAGTAGGAACATTTTCCAATTCAAACAGATTTGGGTGTAGGGGTAGGAATCGATAAGAATTTAACGATATAATATGAATAATGTAATACTTTGTCATTCCATGACATATATAGTATTATATAGTAGTATGAAACAGGCACATGCACACATAGGACCAAAACGGTGCTTGAGCCCCTGCCCTTTTTTCCTTATTGAAAAAAGTGCCCTTCTAATTTTTTTCAAATAAATAAATTCCAGTTCTGCATAGGGATGTAAAATAAAACAGTTACCTACTGTACGCATTTCCTTGTAATAGCGCGTCATGGTATTGTATGTGTGTTCAGTCTAAAGACGATTCTGTCTCTGCTGTCTGTCACTGAGGGGCGGGGCTTCCCCACACTGCCAGCTCACCTGCATGTCCAGAGAGAGAGACAGAGAGAGAGACAGACAGAGAGAGACAGACAGAGAGAGAGGGAGAGAGAGAGAAAGAGAGAGAGAGACAGACAGAGAGTTACTGTAGTTACTACACAGATGAGCCGTCATGAGTATAAAGCCAAACCCCCTGGTCAGTGGAGAGGAGGCACAACAGTGACTGGACAGTACTTTGCAGAGGCGGGTGTTTTTCTGCCTGATCGGACACACACTCAGTGGCCTTTAAAGCAGTTTATAAAGCGCCAATGTAAAATCAATTGCAAAACCTAAAAACATAAGGGTAGATTGTCCCGTGCAGGGCGGACTGAATGGTCCGATATTTTCCACAGTACCGTTGCATCCCTAATATTTACTGATTTTGCATAATGCAGGCTAAGAAGATAATCGCCCTCAATTGAAAACAGAAAACAGATGCACCTACAGTTGGAGTTTGGGTCAGATCTGTGGCACAGTGTATGGCAGGGCAACTCAAATCTGTTTTCCCATGGGTCAAATTATGGCAGTGCTATGGACTGTGGGCCGGACCCCTGTAGTGTTACTATGGATACTGAGATGTACAATTGACACATAGTTTTATTAAGAAAATCAAAAGTAGAAAAGAAACAAACACAAGCATTTGCATGCTGTAATCCTAAATATTTTAATAGTACTTCAAAATTATGACATGGAACAGTCCTGCATATTTTTATATAATTAGTTAATTATATAAAAACCCTTATAATAATACACACCTGTATGTGCATTTTTAATACTTCAAAAATGTGAAAAGGAACATTCTCACTCACACAGTAAAACTTCACCAGTATGTGTGCTGTTTCTGAGTGATTTGACTTTTTCTAAATTCACATCTGCTGTCAAAACATAGAAATTAAAAACAGTAACTTTGTGCACATACGTCCAGCATCACCCTATCACTTCTACAGAGTCATCCCACTGGAGTGAAACCCTGAGGCACCTGTTCAGGTCCGACTGCAGCTGTCTGAGCACATGTGCAGATAGTGCACACACCAGGCTGGACACCAGCAGTAGTGGACAGAATCCATCTTCTGTTTATGGTCCTGGTTGGAATAATGATTCCACTGCTGCAGTCATAGCCTCTTTAATTCTACCTCCGCCAGAAAATCTCAGGAAAAGTTACAGTGAATGTCGGTGAAATTCGGCTCCATGTTGCATCTTTGTCTTTCACATTAGTGAAACATGGGTCTGTGCCTCCTTGTTTGTGAAAATAATCAGTTTTGGCCTCTTACTGGTGTGACTGGACTCTATTAGTGCAGGGCTAAACCCTACCTGCCTGGCACCTGGCTCATCCTGCTCCCCCCGGGCCCCACCCCTCTACCAATGACAGACAGCAAACCAGCGCAAAAGTTTGATTGACAGCTAGTTGACCATTTCATCCTGGACACCTGTAATTTTGATTGGGTGGAAATGTAGACCTGTTCTACCAAGTGTCCAATCATCTTTGTGTTATTATATTATTGACCCTATGGTGAGAGCGACGTGTTGGATACACCAGGTTTAACAGCTGTTAAACTATTTATTTACTATTTGTGGGTAGAGGGGCCAATTAGATTTAAGGAGAAAGGTGAGGAATAAGCTGTATGACTGAAGTGAGAGATGTGAAGATGGAGGAGCATTAAATAAGACAAACAGAAGAGGGCGCTGTGATTCATGTTCCGTCAGGTCTTTGGGTCTCAGTCTTTTTCTGTCGGGCCCCCCTTTAGAGGATGAAAAATCTCCAGGCCCCCCTCAACCCCAACAAAATTGTAACAGTAGTGCAATTATAACTTTTATTGAAAGAAACATCAATATTGTAACAATACTTTTCGCTTTTCCATGACAAATTTTTGTTCAAATTAAAAAGAACATAGATTTTTGCTTGAACAATACAAATAAACTCAAGACTGCTCCCTGAGACAATATTTTTCTAAATAAAAATAGGAAATGTGCAATTATCTTACAACTATGACAACAAAGTTAATTTTATTAGAACAACAAACTAATTTTGGTAACAAAATTTTACTAATATCAGTGGCTGCGATGAGCCTGTATACATCGCACGTCATAAATTAAAGTGTAAACTGTACAAACTGTGCAATAACAGAAACATTGCAGTTTTCTTTTCCAGTCCAATCCTTGTTCATTCTCCAAACCTAAACTCTAGTGACAGATCACTAGGGTGGTCCTAAAGTTTTTTTTCAGATTCTCTGGATTCGAACCCTGCATTTGGTTCCATATCAGGCCAAATTACTTCGGTCCAAATTTTATGCAAATTCATTAATATTTAGAGGTGTCCCAGACAGGTGCAGATGTCTCTATATACTGTAACAGAACTATCCAGATGAATAAGGCAGATTAGAATAATTTGTCATTTTATTCTCCAAATCAAACTGACACTCACATAAAAATGTTCCTCAGAAAGTCCAACAACCACTGTTGGTTTATTGAAATGACCAAAAATGTTCCTGTGTTCTTTGACAACTTGTTGCCAGTACTGTTTGTGATCTGCATTTGTTGTTCGGCTACAGTTGAAGTCTGGAATAAGCTCCGCCCCTCTGTCAGTGACATCATCGACAGCTTTAGTGGAATGCCCAGTTTTCTCCTCCTTCTGAAAGTCTGCATCATCAGCCCAGTCTACTGGAGGAACTGTTCAGAATGTTTGTGGCAGATCCAAAGGTTCAAACAGACGCATGGTGCTGGTGGGGACAAAAGCCCTGATCTGCTTCCCTTCACAATCTGATGGATGAAGGACATCCCAACGCTTTAGAGGAACCAAAGAACCTGCATTTAACATCATGGTGTCCACCATCAGCTGCTTCTGCTCTGGTGTCACACTGGAGTCACAGAATGGACCACAACCAGTTCTACACTCCAGTACCACAGATGTGGGCGGAGTTACTTCATCCATATATTTACTCCAGTACCACAGATGTGGGCGGAGTTACTTCATCCATATATTTACTCCAGTACCACAGATGAAGAATACCAAAGAGGCTGCTTTATGACAGCTGAATGTTCAGACTGTGACAGCTTTTGAAGGAATGCAGAATCATTTTCAGGGGCTTTCACTGGTGATGGGGCTTCAAACCATGCTCTGATGTACAGTACAGGCCAAAAGTTTGGACACACCTTCTCATTCTTCGCATTTTCTTTATTTTCATGACTATTTTCATTGTAGATTCTCACTGAAGGCATCAAAACTATGAATGAACACATGTGGAATTATGTACTTAACAAAAAAGTGTGAAATAACTGAAAACATCTCTTATATTCTAGTTTCTTCAAAGTATCCACCCTTAGCTCTGATGACTGCCTTGCACACCCTTGGCATTCTCTTGATGAGCTTCCAGAGGTAGTCACCTGAAATGGTTTCCACTTCATAGCTGTGCCTTGTCAGGGTTACTTAGTGGAATTTCTTGCCTTATTGATGGGGTTGGGACCATCAGTTGTGTTGTGCAGAAGTCAGGTTGATGCACAGCTGACAGCCCTATTGGACAACTGTTAGAATGCATATTATGGCGAGAACCAATCAGCTAAGTAAAGACAAACGAGTGGCCATCATTACTTTAAGAAATGAAGGTCAGTCAGTCTAGAAAATTTCAAAAACTTTGAATGTGTCCCCAAGTGCAGTCGCAAAAACCATCAAGCGCTCCAACGAAACTGGCTCACATGAGGACCGCCCCAGGAAAGGAAGACCAAGAGTCACCTCTGATGCTGAAGATAAGTTCATCTGAGTCACCAGCCTCAGAAATCGCAAATTAACAGCAGCTCAGATTAGAGACCAGATGAATACCACACAGAGCTCTAGCAGCAGACACATCTCTACAACAACTGTTAAGAGGAGACTGCGTGAATCAGGCCTTCATGGTCAAACAGCTGCTAGGAAACCACTGCTCAGGAGAGGCAACAAACACAAGAGATTTATTTGGGCCAAGAAACCCAAGGAATGGACATTAGACCAGTGGAAATCTGTGCTTTGGTCTGATGAGTCCAAATTTGAGATCTTTGGATCCAACCGCCGTGTCTTTGTGCGACGCAGAAAAGGTGAACGGATGGATGCTACATGCCTGGTTCCCACCGTGAAGCATGGAGGGGGAGGTGTGATGGTGTGGGGGTGCTTTGCTGGTGACGCTGTTGGGGATTTATTCAAGATTGAAGGCAACCTGAATCAGCATGGCTACCACAGCATCCTGAAGTGACATGCCATTCCATCCGGTCTGCGTTTAGTTGGACCATCATTTATGTTTCAACAGGACAATGACCCCAAACACACCTCCAGGCTGTGTGAGGGATATCTGACCAAGAAGGAGAGTGATGGAGTGCTGCGCCAGATGACCTGGCCTCCACAGTCACCGGACCTGAACCCGATCAAGATGGTTTGGGGTGAGCTGGACCGCAGAGTGAAGGCAAAAGGGCCAACAAGTGCTAAGCATCTGTGGGAACTTCTTCAAGACTGTTAGGAAACCATTTCAGGTGACTACCTCTGGAAGCTCATCAAGAGAATGCCAAGAGTGTGCAAAACAGTCATCAGAGCTAAGAGTGGATACTTTGAAGAAACCAGAATATAAGAGATGTTTTCAGTTATTTCACACTTTTTTGTTAAGTACATAATTCCACATGTGTTCATTCATAGTTTTGATGCCTTCAGTGAGAATCTACAATGAAAATAGTCATGAAAATAAAGAAAATGCAAAGAATGAGAAGGTGTGTCCAAACTTTTGGCCTGTACTGTACAGGCTTTGTGCAACCTCTAAAACATATCCTTTTTCTTCCAAATTTTTTCCTAAATCATCTTTTGAATAACAAAACCTAATGCAGGGTTCTAATTGAGGTTATCTGAAACTGTATTTTTTACCATGGTCGTTGGACCACCCTACAGATCACCATAGCAGTAGATTGGTTGGTTGTACGTCCCTAAAATGAGTCCAGGGTGCTCCAACGCTAAAACATTACTTCCGCCTGCTACATGGTGTAACCTGAAGAAGAAAAAAAAAAAACAACTCCCAGGAGTGATCCCACACCCCCCCCAACAAATCTTTGTGCCTTCCCCAGGGGGCCCACCCCACAGTTTGAGAAACACGGACTTCAGTACATACAAACAGAACAGGAACCATTTAAAACCAATTACTCCTGTTTTACTGAATCCAGGCCAGTGTTCTCTAATTATGCTGAATGAGTTCACTCTCACACACACACACACACACACACACACACACACACACACGCACACACACACACACACAAACCCTGAGACCTATACTTCATTTCATTTATTTACTATTTTAATTCTCTTTCCCAGCAGCCTCGGCGGTTTCTGCTGTGTGTTTTTGTACTTGTTGGATTCAGTTACAGTCTCTTACACTCATGCCCAAGCATCGCTCCCTATTATAATTGTTGTAATAAATTGTGGTTAATTTTTCTATTACACAGAAATATGGCTTAATTAGAGCTGAGCTGAAATTGTACAAGGGTGTGCACAAATACATATCAGTCTGTTAAACAGTTTTCCTGAGGTACCTTCCTCCCCTCCCCCACCTTTCATCAATATTCTTTTACCCTGAGTGTGTAAGTCAGGGCTGTCAAACATTCCATCTCTGCTCAGTGCATTTGTCCGTAGACGCTCAGCGTCCGTGCACTTCAGTGGGACTGAGTGGAACTGTTTTTTTTAACGACTCTAAACTGGACGCTAATTGGATAAATGCCACCATGTTGTCCCACCCCCGGACACTCGGCGTCTCTGGGGGTGAATGGAGCTGTGGGCGGAGCTCGGCTGGGCTGGATGCCAGGATTTCACGTGCTGATTGGAGGATCAGTCGAAAGGCTGAATCCGGTTTGATTGACAGCTGTTTTCAGATCTGCTCCTTCACTGACACAGTTCAGTTTAATACCGTCACACATTCTGCTGGGAAATCACAGAAACCAAATGAACTGTTCATTTACTGACCTGAAAGAAAACACAACCACTGGACTAACTTGTTTCAATTCAGCATAATTTCAGTGTTTTCTTGTTTACTTGGTACGATAAGTTCACTGGGCATTTTCTTTAAAAGGAACGGAGGACGAATTTATGTTTAAATAAGTTGACTTTTTTTTTTTCATGTAAGCCGACAATGAGCTTCCCCTGTCTGAAAGATGAACAGCCGACACTGGTATAGAGAGCCCCGCCCACATCTTTAAAACGCTTCCATTCTGTGTTTCTGTATCAGTGCCTGGTGTTAGAAGGAGAAGGTGCCTAATGTCTGAAACTGAAGAAAGCCCGTCTTGCAGCTTTGCCTTCCCCTCCTTGTTCTCTTCGTCTTGTTCCTGTTCTTACACATGATGCTCGACCCTGTCCAGGAACATACTGTACATGTCAGAGCCATAACGTTGACGATCCAGATCCTCAAGGCACATTCCAGGCATTAGGAAGTAAAGGTTTGTCCCAGACCGGGGACTCAGGTTCTGGATCCACAGAGATTAGTATGAAAAAGCACTCTGCAGCAGCGGATTAGTCCACATATGTTCATAAGTACAGCATGTAGAAGGGTTGAGTGACAGGGCAGGCGCATTCTCACTGCATTATTTGACTGTAAAGAGATTAAATATCAACTTTAAATCTCAGGTTGGTCATGATATCAGCATTAGAGAAGACATGGCTTCCATTGAATAAGTACTGAATGGTGCTGTGATTTTTCTCAGGGTAGATTTTATAGATTTTATTTACACAAAATGAACTGGATGATTTACATTTACAGTCAACGTCATTTTGTTCCCAAGGCTGTTAGGGATGAAACAGCAACAAAGAATGTTGGCAGATAGTTTTAGCAGTGGATTTATGTCACTGTTGGATTTATATGTGTGGACTTTTACTAGAGCTGTAATTCCTTTGGTTAAGTCTCAATAGTTGCTTTTCCATTGACCCTCAAACTGCACAAATAGAAAAACGACAATTTCGCCCAAATTTGCGTTTTTCGATGAAAAGCTTTTGCGCTTGAAAGAGGAGGTTTTTCGGGCATAGTGAAATTGGTGCATCATGCAAAACTACAATGGGAAGACTTTTTTGTGCAAACAGAGTCACGTGAACCTAAAAAATGGATGAAGGATGTTACAACAAGTGAAGAAAAAAATTTTTAAAACAAACATGGTGCAGTATGTGTGGACACACAAGGAAACCAAATCCTTTTCAGTCCAACGGCCTGAAGGGTCGAGTGGACAGTCGTCTGTCCGTCATCCATCCGTCTGTAAACAATTTTTCAAGAATCTTCTTCTCCGAAACCGTTAGTTAGAATGACTTGATATTTGTTGTGGAACATCTTTAGGGTACGGTCTATCAAGTTTGTTTAAAGAATTGGGAAATACTGGTTTTTGAATTTTGTATGAATTTTTGAAATTGTAAAAATCCCCACTGGTTTATAATGGGACAAATTTCAAAGTGCTATAACAGTTGAAGATATTGATATAATTACTATTGGCAATGGATGGGAAGTCACATTTGGGCTTTCATTTGGTGCCATGACCTTTGACCTTGAAAGGTCAAATGAATGCCATTGGACTACAGGACCCTTGGTTCTATTTTTGAATTGAGTACAGGATAGAAAGGTAAGGAGCATTCTAGATTCACCGCAACAGATATTTATGTTCATCATCATGTTTATGGAATGACTTCTCATGACATCTCAGGATAATAGATAAACAAATCATCGCAATTGTGATTTAATGAAAAAACCGACATTACTGATGTCTGTTTTTTCGACATTTAGTAAATATCGGCAAAGTTTTGCCCATATGTCCAATGGAAAAGCGACTGTTGTTGTTAGCATAAATGCTTAAGTCAGGGGCGTACAGTGACAGTGAAACTACAGACTCTATACTAATTCCTCTATCACCGCATTTCTACTACGTGGAACCGGCTTGACTCTACTCGTCTCCCGTTCTTGTGCTCCTCATTTCCTTTCCCCTGCCTTCAGAAACTTGTATTTGAGGGGGTACAACGTTTGTTGCCCGCACCGGAACCAGAACTGGAACCGGATGATTGCCTGGTGTTCACTCTGCCGCTAGATTCACAAGCACCGCTAAGTATCGAATCAAATGAATCCCATGTGGACAAATGTTTGAGCAGATTGGAGGGATTCCACCCTTTAGAAGACATGGAAGCTTTGACAGTGTTCCAGTGGACCTGGTGTGGTCTGTTTAGACCTGGTGTGGTCTGTTTAGACCTGGTGTGGTCTGTTTAGACCGTTTCTGCCTCAATGTCATGTTGGCTACGTTCTGACCAAAACAATGTCGCATACATGTGACGTCATCACGCATGCACAACGAAGGTGGAATCGATAAGATTCAAGATTCACTTTACTGTCATTCAACACAATACCAACACGGATATAGTGCAGAACGAAATTACGTTTCATCGACATTTTATCATAGACATAAGAAATATAAAAACACCTTAGCAGCCAAAACCATGTTGCAACAGCTTACAGAACAATAGATAGAACAGTGGTTCTTAACCTGGGTTCGATCGAACCCTAGGGGTTCGGTGAGTCAGTCTCAGGGGTTCGGCGGAGGTCCAGACACACACTCGACTCATTAGTCAGGTGTGTGTGTCGGGCTAGGTCCGTGTATGTAAACAAACGGCTTTGGAGACTCTTTCTCTGATTGACATCCAATATACGCGGTGTATTGTTGTTGCTTATAGCACTACAACACATCCGGAAGTGTTTATAATCTCTTCCACTCGTCTGACAATGAATTGAGTATTTCCACATCATTGTTATGACGATAAATACATGGCATAAATACAATAATTTTATTATTAGAATACATAAGGTTAAAAATTAAAACCATTTCAGTGTGGTAGTGTTAAAACAGGTCATGTCTTTGTGAAAAGGTATGTAATTTGTTGTGAGTTCATGCACTGTATCTGTTTTGTTCTTTGAACACAGTGATGTTAATGCATGGTTCATTTTGTGCACCAGTAAAACATATACCTGTGTCTTGAATTTGAAAAAAAAAAATCATATTTTATTTTTTAATAAAGAAGGGTTCGGTGAATGCACATATGAAACTGGTGGGGTTCAGTACCTCCAACAAGGTTAAGAACCACTGAGATAGAACAATAAAGTATAAAAGGGCAATAGATTAAAACCACAATATAAATATAAATATAACAAATAATAGAGAAATGTTAAAATAATTGCACATAAAACCATAATTGCACTAAAAGATTAAACCTGAGAGGAGGGACTGTGTTGCCTGTATTACACAGATATATTTAACAGTCTGATGGCAGTTTGGAAGAAGCTCTGACAGAACCGCACAGACCTGGACCTCAGGCTGCAGTACCTTTAACCTGAGGGCAAGAGGGAGAACAGGCTGTGGAAGGGGTGACAGGAGTCCTTAATGATGCAGAACTGTGAAGCAGGCAGGCAAACACTTCCAAGGAATCGATCTACTGGGATCTGGTTCTCAAAAAGAACTGGTGCTCGATTCCCATCCCTACCCCTACTATAGAGTGAACGTTCCAGACCAGAGCTTTGGTTAGTATTTGCTAGTTTCCCTTTTGTCTAGTTGCCAGGATTAATAATAATAGTAATAATACATCGGTTTTATATAGTGCTTTTCTAAGTACTCAAAGACGCTTTACAATAAACAGCCAAGGGACGAACACACAACAAACGGGTAGAACAGATCCAGAGGTAATACTGAAGGGCAAACATTCATGCATGTGAAACCATTGTTACGTAGATGGTCTCCCTCCACATGCCAAACCACAGTACAGCGCCGTCTCCCTCCATCCTTCACCTTTGGGATGATGTGTTCATTTTGGTATGCATCGGCCTTTCCATGCCAATAGCAGTGCATGTTCTTCTCATAAAAACAAACCTTAGTTTAATCAGATAACAAAACATGTTCCCAGTAGAATTATAGAGTGTCAGAGTGGGCTTCTGGCAAACCTTAGTCAGAGTGATGTCTGCTGGACAGGACACAGCCTCCTTCATGCCTGGTTAATATTTCATATACTCATGTTAAACACCTTCCTCCTTCTGTCAGCCTCGAGTTCAGGGGTGTCAAACTCATTTTAGTTCAGGGGCCATATTCAGCCCAGTGTGGTCTGCAGTGGGCCGGACCAGTAAAATAATAACACAGTAATCCACTCAAGGAAAAAAGAAATGCACCACTTTCATTTTCTCGATTTTTTTTCAGAAATATGACAGTTATTCCAAAATGTCAAACTACAATGAGTTCAGTTCTATTCTGAGTCCAAATGAAATGATTGTTTTCCTGGTTCCCATTGATTGATTTTGATTAGCAATAAGAACTGTATTTGTGTATTCCTCACCCATATCTGCTCATCAGTCAAACTCACAGATGAACTGGACCTCTGCTCAGTTGTGCACAACCGTTCCCTATAAAAGACACCAAAATGGAGCACAAACACATTTGTCCACAATGCCACCACTACTGCAGCCGGACAGAGATGGGGCCTAACTGGGCCAAAACCTGTCACATAGATGTGACAGCTGATTGTCCCGGTCCTGTGCAGCGGTTGTAACACGCGGTCGACCAGGTCTGGGACGGCGGTTGGAGGAGCTGGTGGTGTGGTAACGCTCAGCAATGAGTACAACAGTAGAGTGGTGGAGTCCAAACAGCCTGGCTACAGCCCGTCTGCTCCGTCCAGCTGAAACATGCCAATGACCCCATCTCTGTCCAGTTGCAGTAGTGGTGTCATTGTGAACAAATGTGTTTTTGCTCCACTTTGGTGTCTTTTTATAGTGAAAAAAAGTTAAATTGCAAAATGAAAATGTTTACATCTACAAGTCATCCTTAAAAAATGTGAATAACATGAACAACTGTGAACGAAACATTTAGTAACAGGTAGAATATTGTTACAATTGCACATAATTTTCTTAAGACATATTTGTTCCAGTTATTCACATTTTATTTACAGGATAGTTTGTAAATGTGAATATTTTCATAGTGTGGTGTTATTTTTTTCACATTAAATCACGAAGAAAATTTGTAGTTGTCAGTTGTTTATGGAGTATGCTATTATTTTACTAGATCACATTGGTCTGTATGTGGAACCTGAGCGAAAACAGGTTTGACCCCTTGATTGTTAATACCTTCAGTGTAATTTTTGCCCCATGTTTGACTCCCCTATTCTAAAATCTATCCATCTGTGCCTTGAATGTATCTGCAACTTTATGTTAAACTATTGAACTAGTTAAACTATTTATTTTTCATGTGCAGGGTTCTCACTAGTATTTTTTCACAGTGTGTATGTTTCATGTACACGTACATGGTGCGAGTTTTGTAGAGGGGTCCGGGGGCATCCTCCCCCAGAAAATTTTGAAATTTATAACTCTCTGAAACACTATTTCCTCCATTTTGAGGGGCAAATTTTGAGGAATGAAGCCAAAAAACGATGTGATATTACCCTTGCATTTGGCGTTGCTCCTGCGCTTTGACGCAGACATAGAAAAATATTCACTAGCATGAAATTCAGGTGTAGGTGTTTGAAAACTACTGTAGTTCATGGGTGGCTAACAACGTTGGTCTTATTAACATCTCTTTGTTGTCTTTCGTCTGGACCTGATGTGATCCCAAACAGGACTGTAATGATGGTGGAGGGTCTGCAGTCTCTTCCTTCCAGGTTCACATCATATTTGTTGGGTTTTTTTTTTACCTTATATCAGCTGTTATTTTGTATTTCAGGTCAAAGTGCGCTCCTTCAATATGTCCGTGTGGAACTTGTGTGGATTTAAAGTTCGGCATCAAACAACGTCTTTCCTTCCTTTTTCTTTTTCTCATTGTACTGTGCCGTTTGGGTACAGCTGTGTACCGAACTGAACAGGTGTGAACTGAAACGGTTTGGTTCAGTATGTGGAGCGTTACAGGCCTAGTAGTTCATAAAAGTGGTGGTAGATGGTGGGTTTTGAGCCTCAGATAATATAATAATATCACAGATAATATCACAGTCTGAAAACACAGCAGACAGTTTTAATGATAAACCAAAGTGACCAGCAGGTGGTGATGATACATATGGAAATATTCCCTTTAACACTGAATTAGGTCCTTTTGAACCAAAATTTAAAAAAAAAAGTGCACTGAGTTAAAAATTAGAAGTTCATTCAGTCACTTATTGAAGAATTAAACACACTGAGGTTTTTGTCCAATGTAGACGGAGTCATTGTTATACCTGAGGTTCTCCAAGATATGAATAGAAACCTCTGAAACTTCTTTTATGCTGTGGAATGTCTGGTGTTAATTATCATTACAGCACATTACCGTCCCCTACTGTTGGGGAGTGTTAATGGACGGAGCTCAGCTCTAATAAAACTAAAACACAGGATTGGTTTATTAACATTATTTTTATCCAGACAAAGGCCTACGACCCACTGGAAATGGGTGTGAGACCATCACTGGTGTTATTCACAAAGACCCAGAGCTAATTTTGTAGCAGTTCCCAAATGAATTTTCTCTCTTGTTTTTAATCTTTCTTCAGTGATTTATTACATTTTTTATATTATGCTCTGTATTTTGCATTTCTAAGTAAAAATGAGGTATTTTCCTGTATTTGATTCACTGATCATGTTGATGTTCATAAAAGCTCAGATTAAAGTTGAGGGTTATTATATCAAAAACAGAGAAAACTGGGAAAAAAAGAAAAAAAAAAGGGACTTTTTCAGCAAAATGTATTATTAACTGAATGTAAAATAAATGTCTCCATCCACTGACATTGATCCAACTTAAGTTTAACTGGTGAATCAATGTTGTAGAAGATGACAGTGTTTCCACGGTAACTACAGAGCCTCTGAACGTCCAGATGGGTCATATCTGATGACCATGAAAAGATGACGAACTGTATTTTACAGCAATTATTTACATGTATTGATAGGATTAGTGGATCAACAGGTATTTAGTTTTTCTTAAGACATTTGAAGTTGTTCATGTTTTTTAGATTTTTAAGGAAATGTTGTAGATGTAAACATTGTCATCATGTAATTTTACTTTTTTCACTCTTATTATTTACTGGTCTGGCCCACTTGAGCTCATATTGGGGTGAATGTGGAACTGAACTAAAATGAGTTTGACAGCCCTGGTCTACAACATGCGTCCAATTTATTCGTAAACAAACATTGCTTCCTAGCGCCTGTCTGTGTTTTCCCGTTTACATCCTCATGAGATTAGGTGAGAGTGGATCTACTGTAAATGGCAGATGAGAAAAAAAGGGTGGGCCTTTGGGTGGAGGAGGATCCTTCAGAGGGAAACAACTGGCAAACATTAACAAGACCCCAGAGACTGAGAGAGGAGGGAGGAGGGTGAAAGGGATGACACCCATGGGGGGGGCTTAGTCACAGGCTAACCAGAGCCATAGACAGACAGAGTTGCAACACACTTTGATGTATTTGCTACAGTGATCACGTGGTTTATGTAAGACTCAATAGTTCCAATACAAACGATGTGCATGACGTTGTTCTGTGGGGCAGACAAGTGCGTTATTGCATGGTAAATAACAAAATAAACCACACACAAGTATTTCCAACCGTTGTTGCACTACTGTACAGGGGTGTAAGAAAATATCAGTATCGCAATATATCGTGATATTTCACTTCATGATACTGTATCAATATTAAAAAGTACTGTATCGATATTTTTAGGTATTTATTCAAATGCAGACATGGCGGAGGGTTTGTTTTTTTTTTTCAAACTCTTTTATTTCTATATTCTCATGGGTATTTTGTTCTGTTGTTTGTTTACTACAATAGTACTATTGTGATACTGCAGGTCATAAATGTAGTTTTTTGAAATTGATAACACAGTTTTGTTGAATAATGGCTAATTCAATCATCCGAAAAGCAAAAGAGGCAAATGTTGTTGTTTTTTATTGGGAATGTACAAAAATAATGTTCTGATGTTGGATGATTCAGGGACTGAACACAATGGATTCTTTTCACAATAGAATGCAAACATTTAAGCAGAATCTTAAACTGTAATGTCTGTAAAATATTGCTTATTTATTAATTTGAATGTTTTCTTTTTTTTTTTTTTTTTTGTACCAGTAAAGCCACAAGTTCAAACTTTATTTATCCAAATGCTGCACTATAAGTTTTTCCCGGAAATAATCTTTTTAAAAAAGAAACAAAACAAAAAATATCGCCTTGTTAACAGTATCGTGATATATCGTGATATATCGTATTATGATCCTAGTATTGTGATTTGTATTGTATCGCCAGATTCTTGCCGATACACAGTCCTTCTACTGTATGTATGTTTGTGTCAGTTGTGCTTTTGAGTAAGGGGGTTGACCACCAAAAGTTCTGCATTTATAACTTTGAAAAGTTTAAAATTTTGTAGTAAGTTTACAAAGGTTTACAAAATGAGCGCAGGACAAATAAAACTACTGACAGGCATCACATGCCATCATGAATTCTTCATAAATTACAAATAAAATAAAATAACTGGCAAAGTGGACCCATATTTCTGCCTGCTCTAAATGACACTAATTAGCACATGACGTCAGCTGACAAACTGAACTGAACACCACCAGGTTCAGAAAAACAACTGAAATAAAATCCGCTGATAAACACATTTGGACTAACGTTACCTTATCTTAGAAACACCATAAGTTGAAGTTATAGTGGTTAAATCTCAACAGCTGGCCAAATCAAGCTAGCTAACTATCGAGCCACAGCTGAAAATTGAACATAACAGTTGTATAAGATATAAATTTATACCACAGGTGTCAAACATGTGTCCCGGGGGCCAAATCCAGCCCACCAAAGGGTCCAGTCTGGCCCTGGGATGAATTTGTGAAATGTAAAAATTACACTGAATATGTTAACAGTCAATAGTGTCCAAATCATTTTAATTCAGGTTCCACATACACACACATACAGTCCAATTAGATTTCCAGTGGGTCAGAACCAGCAAAATATTATTATAATAACCTATAGATAATGACAACAACAAATTTTCTCTTTGTTTTTTTGGTATAAAAAAGTAAAATTACATGAAAATGTTTACATTACCAAACTATACTTTTACAAAAATGTGATTAACCTGAACAAATATGAACAAACGGAAATGTCTGAAGAAAAGTAAAAGCAATTTTTCCAGTATTCTGCCTGTTACTAAATGTTTTGTGTGATTGTAACGCACATGTGTAAATGATAAACTGATAAACCGAAGCAGAATATTTTTAAAATTACACTTGTTTTTCTTAAGACATTTCAAGTTGTTCATGTTATTCAGATTTTTAAGGAAACTTTGTAGACGTAAACCTGATCATAATAGAATTTGACTTTTTTCACTGTTATTTCACTGCTTCGGTCCACTGCAGGTCAAATTGGGCTGAATGTGGAACTGAACTAACAGGAGTTTGAAAGCCCTGGTTTATCCAAACGCTAACACATACCAAAGAAAACAGAATGTACAACGTAAATGTCCACTAATACAGGAAATACACTTGATAATTTGAAAGATGACGATATCTTATTAACTTACCACTGGAGTTGCTAGATCAGCAGCAATAGAAATGAATGTGTTCCGACGCCTCCATACTCAACGTTTGGAACTATTGGCGCCTCCATAAACTGGAAGTAGGACCATATTTCGTCTGCCATTTTAAGCTTACCGGCCGACAGCCTACAAACTCCAGTTCTGATTGACTTCAGACTTGGTCTACAACTTCTGTATGATGATGTCAACACAAGGTATTGAAATTATTTCCATCTGGATCTGATTCTGGATTTGGTGCATCTTTGAATAATGTTCCCATTGTAACAGATAGGAAGTGGATTGATCCAATAAATCAGTATCAATGATATCAAGTGTGAATTAGAATTTCTTACAGATCTGATTGGACTATGACCAAAACATGGACTATTTCTGTAATAGAATAAATACACAGAACTGGGTGAAAATAAATGGCATCTGGATACATTTCCCAAAGCTTTGAATTTGGCCGCTAAGATACAGGACCTTTGGTCTGATTGTTTTACAATGGGAGTCTCTGGAAGTGTTGCCACTCTGTTTTCTCTGCCGCTCTGAGGCTAACTAGTACTAGTGACAACAGTGCAGAGGAGGATTACAGCTAAGCAGGATCTCAGTTGTCAGTGACCTTTGACCTCCCTGGGTTCATTCCACGGCCTTGTTGTCAGTCTGGTGCCTTTTGCTTTTCCATCCGTCTGTCGTCAAAGCGCCTTGCTCCGTTAGTCTGTGTGCAGTAGATGTCATCTGGGTTAATGTCCTCCTAAGCCCAGTAGCTAGTCAGAGCCCACTTTGACTGACAGCTGTGGAAAGGAAAGCCCTGGGATGGTTCCTGTGCTTTCCAAGAAGGCGGGAGGACATTGACAGAGACACTCATCCTCGTCTTCATCACCGCACAGTTTAAACAGATTTAAAACAGATTTACTACAGCTGCAGCACTTTAGGCACTAGTTCTACTGTTGTAGTCTTAGAAATGTTTAAAGACAGGGAACTTGGAAAATACTCTGAAATATGATCGGGATGAGTAGAATATTCATAACATAAGTTGCTTTTCCATTGGACATACAGTATGCGCAAAACTTGACTGATATTTCCTAAATATTGAAAAAACAGAAGTGTTTAGTGTTGGTTTTTCCATTGTTGAGCCCATCACACACAGTCTCCAGCTTTATCACGTATGAGTCAAATTTCGACGTCTCATCTATTTCACCAAGCCTCTGTACATGCAGATATGACTTTTGTCAGTTTGTGTAGCTCAGGGCTGTCAAACTCATTTTAGTTCAGCTCCACATTCAGCTAAATTACATCTACAGTGGGCCGAACCAGTAAAATAATAACAGAATAATATAGAAATAATGTCAACTCCAAACTTTTCTCTATATTTTACAGTGAAAAAAGTAAAATTAAACAGTGAAAATGTTTACATCTACAAACTGTCTTTTCAAACAATGTGAATAACTTGAACAAACTGAAAGAATCAGTGTAATTTTAACACTATTCTGCCTCAGTTTATCATTTACACATGTTCATTATAACGTACAGATCACAGTGGATCTACAAACACACAAAACAGTTAATAACAGACAGAATATTGGTAAATTTGCACTTATTTTTCTTAAGACATTTCAGATTTTTCACATTTTTTCAGGTTATTCACATTTTTTGGGAACTTTTACTTTGCTTTAGTGTAAATACATGAAAATATTTACATTTACAAAGAAAAAAATGTGGAGTTGTGAGTATTTATAGATGATAATGATAGTATTTTACTGGTCTGACCCACTGGAGATTTAATTGATCTGAATGTGGAACCAGAACTAAAAGGATTGTTAATTTCTTAGTATCTATTTTTGCATTTCACAAATTCATCCCAGGGCCTGACTGGACCCCTTGGCGGGCCGGGTTTGGCCCCCGGGCCGCATGTTTGACACCTGTGTTGTAGCTTATCCACCACTGCGTTCAACTCCTCTCTCATTGTAGAACGTATCAGGACTGAGACTTCCTCCGTGTTGCCCTCCACACCTGCCATGTTACCTGCTCCCACCTGTTGCGACACTTCTTCACCCTGTTTCGACTGTACTGGAGGCTTTTTCTGCAGCATAGCACAGTGTAAAGTCGCTGACATGTGGCAAGTTTACATTAAGTCACTTTTTAAATCAATTAAGCACCACAACGTAGACAAATTGTGCGAGGTCAGCGTCCTCCCTGTCTGCTCAGCTCCTGTGCACGCTCTTGTCACGAGAAGTCATTCCATAAACATGGCTATGAACGTAAATATGTTGTTTTGAATCTAGAATGCTCATTACCCCTCTATCCTGTACTAAATTCAAAAACAGGACCGAGGGTCCTGTAGTCGAACAGCAAATTTAAAGATATTAATTGATGTTCATTTGACCTTTCAAGGTCAAAGGTCATGGCACCAAATGAAAGCCCAAATGTGACTTCCCATCTATTGCCAATAGTAATTATATCAATATCTTCAACTGTTATAGCACTTTGAAATGTGTCCCATTATAAACCAATGGGGATTTTTACAATTTCAAAAATTCCTAAAAAAATTCAAAAACCAGTATTTCTCAATTCTTTGATTTGGTTTCCTTGTATGTCCACACAAACCACGCCATGCTTGTTTCTAACTCTTCTTCTTCGCTTGTTGTAACATACATCAATATTCTTTGTTTTTTGTTCACATGACTGTAGTTGCACTAAAAGGTCTTTCCATTGGAGTTTTCTGGGATATACCAGTTTTGCTATGCCTGAAAAACCACCTCTTGCGAGCAAAAAACTTTTCATTGAAAAACAAGAGTTTTGGCATTTTTTTTAAAATTAGGCAAATTTTTATGTTCACGCAATTTGAGGGTCAATAGAAAAGCACCTATACATACAATCACATTTCCAGAAGAGATGGGACGCAGTGGAAATATAATTAAAAACAGAATTCAGTGATTAGCAAATCTCATAAACCTTTGATTTTATTCACACACACACATTTTCCTGGAGTTTTGGGAGAGGAATGTCATCCATTTCTTGTCTGATGTTGAATTCTACCTCCTTAACCCTCTCGGATCTTTGTATCTTCTTAAACTTCTGTCAGGTCTGTTCAGCACCTGGACTCTTCTACTATGAACCCATGGTGTTATAATAGACCCACTCTAGTAGATTTAATCAATACGTTGCTGAAATATGCAAGGCCTTCCCTGTAAAGACGTCATCAGGAGGGAGCTGTAAATCCTGTCCATCCCATTCAGCATTAATGGAGCCTTTCCACATGTGTAAACTGCACATTTTATAGGCACTAATGCACCCCCATACCATCAGAGACGCAGGTTTTTAAGCACAGTGTTGTACACAGCGTCCTCATCTTGTTGAAGTCGTATCAGCAACTTCTCCTTCATATTTGTTTGTGTTGCCTTCATTTAGATTTCCTTCCTTTACAACACGTTAACACTCAAACAGTCAAAAATACTGCCATCATGAGTAGTGATAATCAACAACAATATGAACAAATGTATATTTTCCATATCATATCATCATATTATTTGTTATATATATTATATTATATCGTACCATATCATATCATATATCATACATGGTTAAAAAAAACAACAAACATAAAACAACAGTATTATTCCGGCAGCAGGGGTGCCAAAAAAATACTGTTAAATAACAGAAAATAACCATCTCATAAAAATACGGTAATTTTCCATAATTAAAATACAGTTTTTTGCCCTAACTTTACATGAGATTTTGCTTCTTTTTTTTTGACTTTTTAATGTTTAATAAAGAATATTTTCATGTATTACAACAATCCAATTCCCTATAAATATATATATATATAAATAATTTTCAGTGAGACTCAGTTGTCCAATCCACTGATAAAAACTGTATTTGGACAGTTTATCAGTGCTTATACATGTTATACATTCACAAAAATACATTTATTCAACATTTTTGTTGTGAAACCTCCTGTAATTACACAAGATATTTGTCAATGAACAAACAAGTCTGGTTCAACTGACAGAACTAATACTTCTGTTACCGTTAACTGTCAGTAATTTTATCTGGTTTTATTTCTTTTTTTTTTTTACAGTATTAAACTTTAAATTAACAGTTTAATCTCATGAATAGAAAATAAATATTTGTGAGATATGATACATTTGCAAATGTATTTTAACTGTATTTTTCTGTGAAAAAAGAAAAAAATCCTTTTAAAAAATGGAAATTTTATGGTTATTCACAGTTACAGTTTTTTCCTGTTCTTTTCCATTTGACATGGAAAATCACAGTCTGTTTTTGTCATTTCATTGATATTTTCCTGTATCTTAAAAATACAGGAAAAATCTGTAAAATAAACAGTGAAAATTCTGTTAAATTACAGATTTTTTTTTACAGTGTGTCATATATCATCATATATCATATCATCATTTTATAGCATATCCTCATGTCATATAATCATATATCATTATATCATATCTCATATCATATCACAAAGCCTTCAGCTTTAAAATATAATGTTGTCACTGTTTCCTTAGTATCCTGATCACACTTTTACTTGTACTCATATTCTAATGTTTATTCATCTTTCTGCAGTGGTGCCAGTTTCCTTCTTTCACTGCAGAATGAATGCTGCTGTAGTTTTTTTCTCACTCTGTTCTTCTCGAACCACTAAATGTTCTTTTTTCCTCATCCTTTATGTTTTAATTGTGCCATGTGCCAGAGCATTCCATCCATAAAGCGATGGGGGAGGTGTGTTTACCCACAGGATCCAGCCGAGTGGACAGCTTTAGCGGTGTTCTTTCACATATAATCCCCTTCCTGCGGTTGGATCTTGTCTGTGTGTCTGCTGCAGTCGTGCTCACAGCTCCGTCCTCGTTCACAGCTCAGCTCAGTAAACAGAAGCTGACACTGAATAGATAAGATGACCGTTCACACACACACACAGTCAGGGATGCCCACATGTCGTCTTGGCTCTATTACTCCTATCAGGTTGAGAGTGTTTCCTTCTGATGGAATCAGTGATGCAGCAAGGTTAAAGGAGTTGTCTCATTTTATTCACTAGATCCTGACTTAATGCTGTATGGATTTTTTTTTTTTTTTTGAAGATTTATTGAAGTTGTCTTAAAACTTTTCATACATTGACAATCTGAACTTCTCCATTTTCTCTGTGAAATCATTTTATCTTCAATAAACCACAATGACAATGAATGATCATACATGCATATTAGATTAGATTCAACTTTATTGTCATTACTCAGTATACAGGGTAACGAAATGCAGTTAGCATCCAATCAGAAGTGCAAAACAGCAGAAGTGCAGTATAATACAGTTAAATATCATATGTACAGGTAATGTAATTGAATGTTTATAAAATGTAATATTATTGAAAATGCACTTTTTAGAAACTCCATTATACATGATATGTTACATTATATCCGTTTAGACAATATATTGGCAAGCTAAAAGACAATGAGAATACTTAATACCTTAATTTATGTTTCATTATTACCCCATCCCCTGAAGGGGAGGTATGGGGTATTGTTTCTGGCTTGGTTTGTTTCTTTGTCTCTTGTCTCTTTGATGATTTTATACATATATATATATATATATATATATATATATATATATACTCTATTAATGCTCTTTACTGAACACATTTGGTTACATATTTCCATTTATTGGTTATATACAGTATATTTATGTATTTACTGTTTCTTTACCCTGTCTTTTTATTCTGGTAGATCTTTGATCCTCTGTATTTCCTCATTATTCTCTGGGCAACATACCAGTTTTCATTATGCACACATAAGTTTAATGACAAGCTGATATTCTAAACTGTAGACTACAGCTGAAGATCAGATGATCTGAAATTGAATTGTCAGTTGTAAAAGTGATGAGAGAGGTTTAAATTTTGGCCGCCAACATTTTTTTTTTTTAATCAAAAACTATGATTCAGAAAACTATGGTTTGTAAAATGTTGCATTCAATGAAATATCACCATATAGCTTTTGGCCACCGATAAACACTGAAGACTGAGCTAGTACCCTGAAAATATGACCCAGATGATGGTTTATTTAACCCAACTCTGACTTGAAAAGCTAGTCTGATGTATTCAGTCTGGCGTTTTCTCTCTTTTTCTCTGTATCGCCTTCTCTCTTCCCTCTTTGACATTTTTTCTTTTTCTTCCCACAGTAAATGAAGTATGATTTATTTAGAGGCTCACGTTGCACTGTCATTAAAAAAACAACATATGTGTGTTTACATTCCTGTATGAAATGAGAAGTGGAATGGGCTACAGATGACTTCCTTCCCAGTGTGATGTAACAGCCCTTATGTTAGAGCTGCTGATGCTTTCACACTGACAGACATGTCCAGGGTTCTGTCCACCTGCCTTCCTTTACAGTTTTCCTGCAGTTGTCACTTTTCCATTAGACATATGTGCAAAACTTTACCAATATTTACTAAATGTAAAAAAAACAGAAGTGCATGAGGTCAGTTTTTCCATTAACTCATAAATGCGATAATTTGTTTATAGAGGGTCTGCATGTGACGTCACTGCTAGCGGAAGTCACGGTGGTTCTACCCACTGAGTGTCAGAAAGAGGGAGATGAGTGACAGCGTTGGCTTCAATCCTGTCTAAACTGAAGAACAATATCAAATAAAAATGGGGCAGAGCTGTTGTGAGATTGATTGTATGAACAGGTTTGAAAAGCATAGAATAGAATTGCCTTTATTGTCATTTGACAGTACAAAGTACATCAAACGAAAAGCAGTGGGAGCTATCATTTTACAGACACCCAAAGACAAAGAAAAGAGAAGGAGATGGATCCACAAATCCAGGAAACCAAACCTAGATCTGTGGATCCTGTTTGGGGTCAGCTAACATTCACTGATGCTGAATTTGTGGCTCCAATCAGACCTGAAATGACCTATTGTTTTGGCTAACGGTCCTTCTTAGTGCAGCTCTGGGTTTCATGATCAGATCTTTCCTGGTTTTTGTCTCATTTTGTGATTGTGAACCTTGTGCTCCTACATGATTAGTAAACTAACTGAAACTGAGGCCAACCTAGTTTTACAAATACGGAGGAACTGGAGAATAAAGCTACGACGGAGTATTAGGACCACAGAAGAAAAGAAAAACACTGGGCACTACCAGAAGAAAGTCAGAAAATATGGAGATAAAACCTGGAATTTTATGAGAATAAAGTCGAATACAAAAAGAATCACAATGTTCTGAGAATAAAGTCATAGTTATAAAAAAAAACTTTAATTTAACAAAAATGTCATTGGTTTATGAGATTAAAGTCGTCATATTCTGACAATAAATCCATAATATTGTCAGAATAATGTGTTAATTTAAACCAGGTGGTGTAAATCTGCTAATTTCCCAGAATGCAGTGGTGCCCTGCTGGTCCACAGCAGTAGTATCTGTGTTGGATAAAGGACTGGATCTGAACTAGACTCAGTAAATCTGCTCAGTCCCAGTAGATCATGCATATATTCACTGGGGTCAGTCCACGACCTACTGGAAATGACCTTTGGATCAGCTGGTTCTGGGCCCTAGTTTTAGACCCTTTGGATCAGCTGGTTCTGGGCCCTAGTTTTGGAGCCTTTGGATCAGCTGGTTCTGGGCCCTAGTTTTAGACCCTTTGGATCAGCTGGTTCTGGGCCCTAGTTTTGGACCCTTTGGATCAGCTGGTTCTGGTCCTAGTTTTGGACCCTTTGGATCAGCTGGTTCTGGGCCCTAGTTTTGGACCCTTTGGATCAGCTGGTTCTGGGTCCTAGTTTTGGACCCTTTGGATCAGCTGGTTCTGGGCCCTAGTTTTGGAGCCTTTGGATCAGCTGGTTCTGGTCCTAGTTTTGGAGCCTTTGGATCAGCTGGTTCTGGGCCCTAGTTTTGGAGCCTTTGGATCAGCTGGTTCTGGGCCCTAGTTTTAGACCCTTTGGATCAGCTGGTTCTGGTCCTAGTTCTGGACCCTTTGGATCAGCTGGTTCTGGGTCCTAGTTTTGGACCCTTTGGATCAGCTGGTTCTGGGCCCTAGTTTTGGAGCCTTTGGATCAGCTGGTTCTGGGCCCTAGTTTTGGACCCTTTGGATCAGCTGGTTCTGGGTCCTAGTTTTGGACCCTTTGGATCAGCTGGTTCTGGGCCCTAGTTTTGGAGCCTTTGGATCAGCTGGTTCTGGGCCCTAGTTTTAGACCCTTTGGATCAGCTGGTTGTGGTCCTAGTTCTGGACCCTTTGGATCAGCTGGTTCTGGGTCCTAGTTTTGGACCCTTTGGATCAGCTGGTTCTGGGCCCTAGTTTTGGACCCTTTGGATCAGCTGGTTCTGGGCCCTAGTTTTGGACCCTTTGGATCAGCTGGTTCTGGGTCCTAGTTTTGGACCCTTTGGATCAGCTGGTTCTGGGCCCTAGTTTTGGACCCTTTGGATCAGCTGGTTCTGGTCCTAGTTTTGGAGCCTTTGGATCAGCTGGTTCTGGGCCCTAGTTTTGGACCCTTTGGATCAGCTGGTTCTGGTCCTAGTTTTGGAGCCTTTGGATCAGCTGGTTCTGGGTCCTAGTTTTGGACCCTTTGGATCAGCTGGTTCTGGGCCCTAGTTTTGGAGCCTTTGGATCAGCTGGTTCTGGGCCCTAGTTTTGGAGCCTTTGGATCAGCTGGTTCTGGTCCTAGTTTTGGAGCCTTTGGATCAGCTGGTTCTGGGCCCTAGTTTTGGAGCCTTTGGATCAGCTGGTTCTGGTCCTAGTTTTGGAGCCTTTGGATCAGCTGGTTCTGGTCCTAGTTTTAGACCCTTTGGATCAGCTGGTTCTGGGCCCTAGTTTTGGAGCCTTTGGATCAGCTGGTTCTGGGCCCTAGTTTTAGACCCTTTGGATCAGCTGGTTCTGGGCCCTAGTTTTGGACCCTTTGGATCAGCTGGTTCTGGTCCTAGTTTTGGACCCTTTGGATCAGCTGGTTCTGGGCCCTAGTTTTGGACCCTTTGGATCAGCTGGTTCTGGGTCCTAGTTTTGGACCCTTTGGATCAGCTGGTTCTGGGCCCTAGTTTTGGAGCCTTTGGATCAGCTGGTTCTGGTCCTAGTTTTGGAGCCTTTGGATCAGCTGGTTCTGGGCCCTAGTTTTGGAGCCTTTGGATCAGCTGGTTCTGGGCCCTAGTTTTAGACCCTTTGGATCAGCTGGTTCTGGTCCTAGTTCTGGACCCTTTGGATCAGCTGGTTCTGGGCCCTAGTTTTAGACCCTTTGGATCAGCTGGTTCTGGTCCTAGTTCTGGACCCTTTGGATCAGCTGGTTCTGGGTCCTAGTTTTGGACCCTTTGGATCAGCTGGTTCTGGGCCCTAGTTTTGGACCCTTTGGATCAGCTGGTTCTGGGCCCTAGTTTTGGACCCTTTGGATCAGCTGGTTCTGGGTCCTAGTTTTGGACCCTTTGGATCAGCTGGTTCTGGGCCCTAGTTTTGGAGCCTTTGGATCAGCTGGTTCTGGGCCCTAGTTTTAGACCCTTTGGATCAGCTGGTTGTGGTCCTAGTTCTGGACCCTTTGGATCAGCTGGTTCTGGGTCCTAGTTTTGGACCCTTTGGATCAGCTGGTTCTGGGCCCTAGTTTTGGACCCTTTGGATCAGCTGGTTCTGGGTCCTAGTTTTGGACCCTTTGGATCAGCTGGTTCTGGGCCCTAGTTTTGGACCCTTTGGATCAGCTGGTTCTGGTCCTAGTTTTGGAGCCTTTGGATCAGCTGGTTCTGGTCCTAGTTTTGGAGCCTTTGGATCAGCTGGTTCTGGTCCTAGTTTTGGAGCCTTTGGATCAGCTGGTTCTGGGTCCTAGTTTTGGACCCTTTGGATCAGCTGGTTCTGGGCCCTAGTTTTGGAGCCTTTGGATCAGCTGGTTCTGGGCCCTAGTTTTGGAGCCTTTGGATCAGCTGGTTCTGGTCCTAGTTTTGGAGCCTTTGGATCAGCTGGTTCTGGGCCCTAGTTTTGGAGCCTTTGGATCAGCTGGTTCTGGGCCCTAGTTTTGGAGCCTTTGGATCAGCTGGTTCTGGTCCTAGTTTTGGAGCCTTTGGATCAGCTGGTTCTGGGCCCTAGTTTTGGAGCCTTTGGATCAGCTGGTTCTGGGCCCTAGTTTTGGACCCTGGTTGTCAGTCCTGATGAAACCATGTATATTAGTTTCAGGTCCACATAGCGCTGACCCCCTCCCCCCTGGATCAGGTCTGGATCCTCCATGTGTGTCCACATGTCAGTGTTCATGGACCACTTGTTCTTTGGTAGCTGGTACAGATCCATGTCCAGTCCAACTGTCCTTCATTTAATTTCAGATTTCCCATGGTCCTTTGCTCTGGCTGTGTTTACTGCTATACTCCGTCATGTTGAGCAGGTTGGTTTAAGACACTCAGTCTGACTGAGAGGGGCGTGGCCTGGGGGGAAGTGACGGATGTGCAGACCCTGTATTTATTATTGCAAGATGTCACAAGAAGTCATTCCATAAACAATGCAACAAACATAAATATAGAATGTTCGTTACCCTTCTATCCAGTACTAAAATCAAAAATCGGACTAATGGTCCTGTATCTTACCAGCCAAATTCAAAGCTTAGGTAAATGTATCCAGATCCATTTATTCTGCCCCAGTTCTGTGTATTTATTCTATTACACAAATAGTCCATGTTTTGCTCATATTCAATCAGATCTGTAAAAAATTCAAATTCACACTTGATATCATTGATACTGATTTATTGGATCCATCCACTTCCTATCTGTTAGAATGGGAACATTTTTCAAAGTGGCACCAAATCCAGAATCAGATCCGGATCCAAATAATGTCACTAACTTTTGTTGACATCATCATACAGAAGCTGTAGACCAAGTTTGAAGTCAATCAGAACTGGAGTTTCAGAGAAGAAGATTGAAATTTTTGTAACGGACGATGACAGATGACCTTAGCTTACGTCCTGTCGGCCGGTAAGCTGAAAATGGTTCTGTTTCCTCGTGTGTCCACACATACTGCACCATGTTTGTTTTAAAACTCTTCTTCTTCACTTGTAACATCCATCAACGTCCTTTTTTTTTTTTTTTCTTGACGTGACTCTAGTTGCACAAAAAGGTCTTTCCGTCGCAGTTTTGCATGATATACCAACTTCGCTATGCCCGAAAAAACACTTCTTGCAAGTGCAAAAACTTTTCATTGAAAAACGAGTTTTGGTGAAATTATAATTTTTCCATGAGACAAATTTTTATGCACAAGTTTTATGTGCACAGTTTGAGGGTCAGTGGAAAAGCACCTCCTGACAGACATGTCCAGAGTTCTGTCCAGAGTTCTGTCCACCTGCCGTCCTTTACACTTGTCCTGCAGTGACTCTGAAACCAGGCTCAGTTTTTAGATCTTTTTTTTTTTTTTCAGTTCCAAGCTGCTGTGTGACTGAGAGCTAATGAAACACCTCTCATCGAGTTGTAAATCTCACACATTTCACCGGTCGCTCACAGTTCACCAGGGTCATTACTGCTCACCTCCCTTTCAACAAAATGACCCCAAGTCTGAATCCACGGCCACTGGAAACAGGAGCCAGGAAATTAATTAACCAAAGTGTCTGCTGTCCGTTCATTTTAAAAGACAGAATGTGTCAAACTTTTTTTCTTCTTCTATTTTTATAAGGCATTATGCAAATGATAGCAGATGTTTTATCCATGTTCCATGTTCCCTAGAAGGAGGACATTAGTTGAACATTCTTTTATTACATTACATCTGGTAATGAAGCTCTGTGTTTTTCTCTTTGGACAAGTCTGTGCATCTCATTTACTCCAAAGTCAGAGCAGTCCTTGGTTTTAAAAGCTGACTCAGATTCTCATATTTGATACTGACATTAACCACTATTTAATTTTCATTTTTAATTATACAGGGTGACCCAAAAAAACGGGAATTTTTGAAGTGCGTATTGGCAGACATGAGCAAGTGGCAGCACTGCGAGACAGTGACCTTGAGCAAGTAAACACACCCCCATTTTAGTAAGCATGGATCAGTGGAACGGGCAACAGCGTGCGTTAGCCATAAAAATGTTTTATAAAAACGGTGATAGTTTGACAGCTGCGCAGAGGGAGTTCCGACGTTTTTACAACTTAGGACGTCATGGTGCTGTTCCATCAAAAATTCCATCATTGTTTCTTAAACGGCATGTTTTAAGGTTTCAGTTACTATGAATAAAATATTTTTCTTCCATCACTCTTGGTTTTATTGGATTGTTAAAAAGTTCCCGTTTTTTTGCGTCACCCTGTACAAGCCCACATAGGAACAAGTTGGGACAGTATGTTAAAGATCATTTACTCATCACTGTTTCAGTTTTATTTTGGACGTTTCATGTCATTTATTAGAACCCCGCCCCCCAAAGGGGAGGCAGGGGGTATTTTTTTTGTTTTGTTTTGTTTTGTTTGTTTGTTTGTTTGTTTGTTTTGTTAACACTCTAGCAGCAAAACTTTTGGTTGAATTCCTTCCAAACTGGGTTTACAGATTGCCAGTGACCCAGAACAGATATGATTACGTTTTGGGAACAGTAGTTCAAATTTCAAATTTTTATGAATTTTTAAACTGTTTTTTTTTCCCATTTACTTATAATGGGCGAAATCTCAAATGTCTGTGGCAGCAAAACTATTGGTTGAATTCAGACTGAACTGGGTTTATACGTTGCCAGTGACCCGAAATAGATGTCATTACATTTTAGGAAAAGTTGGTCAAAGTTTCACATTTTGTAAAACAGTAAAATTACATGAAAGTTTTTACATTTACAAACCATCTTTTCACAAGAAATATGACAAACCTGAACAAATATGAACAACCTGAGACAGAAGTGCATTTTTACCAACATTCTGCCTGTTTGGTTTTGTGTATTTGTGGATCCACTACATGTGAAAATGCTCACCTGAGGCATAAAATTGTTAAAATTGCACTTATTGTTTTTTTTTTTTTTCTTATTGGTTGTTCATGATTGTTCATGTTATTCATGTTATTCATTTTTTGAACAGTACTTTGTAGATGTAAACATTTCCATCACAGAATTTCACTTTTTTCACTCTTACTATTTTACAGGTCCGGCCCATTTGAGATCATATTAGGTCACAGGTGTCAAACATGCGTCCCGGGTGCCAAATCCGGCCCACCAAAGGGTCCAGTCTCGCCCCTGGGATGAATTTGTGAAATGCAAAAATTACACTGAAGATATTAACCATCCTTTTAGTTCAAGTTCCACATTCAGACCAATTCAATCTCATAATAAGCTATAAAATCTCACAACTCCAAATTTTTCTCTGTGTAAATGTAAATATTTTCATGTATTTAGACAAAAACAAAGTATAATTTCGCAAAAAATGTGAATAACCTAAACAAATACGAACAACCTGAAATGTCTTAAGAGTAGTAAGTGCAACTTTAATAATATTCTGTCTGTTATTAAATGTTTTGTGTGTTTGTAGATCCACTGTGATCTGTAAGTTCTAATGTACATGTGGAAATGATAAACTGAGGCAGAGTGTTAGTAAAATTCCTTTTTTTTTTCAGTTTGTTCATGTTATTCACATCTTTTGAAAGGATAGTTTGTAGATGCAAACATTTTCATAATGTAATTTGACTGTTTTTGCTCTAAAACATAAAGAAAAGTTTAGAGTTGACATTATTTCTATATTATTCTGTTCTTATTTTCCTGGTTCGGCCCACTGCAGATCAAATTTAACTGAATGTGGAACTGAACTAACATGAGTTTGACACTCCTGGTATATGTGGAAGGTTTGAGGCATCTTGGAAAGTCTTCATCACAATACATGAGTATGTAGAAGAGGGGCGCAATGCCTGATGGGACATGCAAGTGTGTCAGTGGGTTTGGTTGGAGTCAGTGATGGTCTTCATGGTATCGTTGAGGATGGCATCCAGCTCGTGTATGTGGATACTTAGGCTGTAGATGGGTCAGTGTGACATGGTTCAGGTGAAATGATCTCAGTCATTCTTGTGTAAGGTATGAAACAGTACCGAGTATTCATTCATTCAGTTCATTGTGCGTCAAGATGCTCGACATATTCACTGCAGGGGAGGAGGGTGATCTGGTAACAAACATATCTGGTTCAACTGACAGAACTAATACTTCTGTTACCGTTAATTGTCAGTAATTTTATCTGGTTTTATTTTTTTTTTTTTTTTTTACAGTATTAAACTTTAAATTAACAGTTTAATCTCCTAAATAGAAAATAAATATTTGTGAAATTATGGTACATTTGCAAATGTATTTTAACTGTATTTTTCTGTGAAAAAAGAAAAAATTTCTTTGAAAAAATGGAAATTTTTTGGTTATTCACAGTTATAGTTTTTTCATGTTCTTTTCCATTTGACATGTAAAATCACAGTCTGTTTTTGTCATTTCATTGATATTTTCCTGTATCTTAAAAATACAGGAAAAATCTGTCAAATAAACAGTGAAAATTCTGTTAAATTACAGATTTTTTTTACAGTGTGATGTCCATGTCATCTCTGTCTGTTGAAACTAATCTCATGAAATGGTGTTGGATGGCACACCAGTTCTTATGGCATTTAGGGTGCGACACGTGTGCATTTTCAACCTTTTGCGTGTTATTCAATGCCATTTCTTGCGTGTCAACTTACGCCAAGATCTCTGGTTCTCATAACTGTAACTCCTAACCTTAACCCTCAGTGCGTGGAGGTTGGACAGCGGGCTAACAATAGCGTAAACATACTAGATAACACGACAATTAAAAGTGGGGTGTATATTTACAGGAGTCGTGATTAGTCTGTTACTCTGTACTCTAATGTAGAGTTTGACAAAGGTTCTCCTCAGTGAAAAACACAAATCCGTTGGTGTCTTTCTATGACAAAGTTTTTTTTTTTTTTAACAATTCAATATTTTTCTCTCTCATTTGTTGACAAACTGGTGATCCTCAACCAGTCTGCTCTTTAACTGCCCCTGTAGTGCAACTTTATTGGGCTGTAAACTACAGCATAATATCCTTTTAACAAAGGCAATCTAACATGCTTTCTCTCTCACCACTGACCACAGGAAGGGGCGGGGTTTTGTTCCTCTACTCAGTCATTTTCTGGTTAGAACTTTTTCACTTTCACAAAGTACATAACCGTTGTTTTTTTTTTTTTTCAGCACAAGCAGCAAATTTCCCAGATGAATAACACTAAGATTAAAATCGATTACTGATGTTGTTTGCATTAACACACCAGCCCAGATGGTTAAATGGGAGTGATAATATTACCTCTTTGGCAGAGGTAAAAATATGAGGCACATACTGACTAGAGCTGCAACGAGTACTCGAGTAATTTGAGTACAAAAAATCCTCAAATCATTTTATTTGCCTCGAGTATTTGATTAATTATTGATTTCATTTAAGTAGTCACTTGTGTTCTACACGGACTGTAAACAGTGATGCACACGGCTCCGAGTCCAGAAGTTGGTGCTATGGAAGATAACGAGGAAACTGTCGGCAAAACATGTCAAAAGTTTAGGATCACTTCAAACTTAAAAAACAGAGAATCTCATGCAGTGTGTGTAAGTACACATCTGAAGCCAGCACAAGGTGAATGCCCATCGTCCACTCAACAGTAGCCCAACATTAGCTGATTTAACCCTTTCACGCATGAATTATGACAACCTTAATCAAGATTTTTTTTTCTGAGTGTTTTTATTCCTCTTTAGGCATGAAAAAAAGACAACACGACTGAATTTTTTTATGAACCTATATTTCATGGCAGTACGAAAATGTCCACTCAGCTGGACACCATGCGCTTCATTTTAAAAGCAAAGAAACATTTACTGGTATACTGTGCAAAAACGGTGAAATAAAAACATGTTTACTGCTGCTAATCTGATGTTTTCTCACATTTTAACATACTCTAATACTAGTTATTACTCACTTCATGGAGATAATCTGCAAAAAAAACCCAAAACTTTTTCTTAAAAAAAAAAAAAGTTAATTACAGTCTAATAATTGGTGATTTTTTACACTCAAACATGTTAGTGCAGAGCAGGTTTATCTAACAGCAAAGTCACAGTGATGGTATGAACTGGGATGGCCATGACTCAGAAGGTAGAGTGATAACCAAAGGGTTGGCGGTTCAAATCCTGCTCTGTCCCAGTCATGTGACACTGTGTCCTTGGGCAAGAAACTTCACCCACCTTGCCTTGTGTATAAATGTGTGTGAATGTTTGGTGGTGGTCGGAGGGGCCGTTTGGCGCAAATTGGCAGCCATGCTCCCGTCAGCCTGCCCCATGTCACAAAAGGGAAAATGAGAGGACTCAAATGCACAGTACTGAAGGGAAAAAATAACAAGTTTATTTAACAAAAAATGAAAACCAGACAACGAAAAACCTAATACAAAAACTAAAGTAGAGTCCATAGGGAAAAAACATACAAAACCTGAGTCAGAGTCCGTGGATGAATATGATCAAATGTCCGGGCTATGGAAAGGAGAGAGGAGTAATGGACCAGCGCTGCATGGCTGCAAACCAAAGCCTTAAATAGGCTGAAGGTAATTGGCTGCAGCCATGCAGCGCCAGCAGGTGAATCTGATGATGAAAATGAAAAGGTGGAGCTGAGGGTCGCACAGGCACAGGTCCATAACCAAAAGGGAGGAGCAAAGAGTCACAAGCACAGATCCTGACAGGACCCCCCCCTCAAGGGACGGCATCCTGACGTCCCCAGAGAAGCGAAAAAGCCCCCACGAAGACCAGGGCATCCTGGAATATAGAAGGGATCCTGGCAAAGGGGCACGAAGAACCACAGGGCAGACGGGCTGAAGCACCTCCCGGTGGGATGGCGTGAAGAGCCTCCGGGCAGACTGGCTGAAGAACCTCAGGGTGAACAGGCTGACGCACCTCCCGGTGAAACGGCGTGAAGAGCCTCCGGGCAAAGAGGGTGAAGCACCTCCCAGTGAAACGGCGTGAAAAGCCTCTGGGCGGACTGGCTGCAGAACCTCAGGGCGAAGAGGGTGAAGCACCTCCCAGTGAAACGGCGTGAAGAGCCTCTGGGCGGACTGGCTGCAGAACCTCAGGGCGAACAGGCTGAAGCACCTCCCGGTGAAGCGGCATGAAGCGCCTCCGGGAAGACTGCTGAAGCACCTCAGGGCAGACTTCCGGACCAGGACGTGGAAAACCTCCAGACCAGGACGTGAGAAACCCTCCGAAACAGGTCAGAAAACCCCCTGGTTCGTGGATCTCCAGGGCTGTGGCAGACAGGACTCTAGCTGGGTTTAGGACATTGACTGGAACTGAATATGACTGGACTAGTGACTCTAACTGAGACAAGACTGACCGGACAAAGACTGGACTACAGACATCGACTGGAATTGGACTATGGCTGGACCCAGGACTCTGGCTGACTGAGACTGGACAGACAGGACTATGGACTCTGAGACTGGACAGACAGGGGAACGGACTCTGAGACTGGACAGACAGGGGAACGGACTCTGAGACTGGACAGACAGGGGAACGGACTCTGAGACTGGACTGACAGGGGAACGGAGAGGGAGACACAAAGAGCGAGGCCGAGACGGGGAGACACAAAGAGCGAGGCCGAGACGGGGAAACAGGAACGCTGCGCGGACGGAACCGGACTTCAGGAACGTTGCCGGACGGAACCGGACTTCAGGAACGCTGCCGGACGGAACCGGACTTCAGGAACGCTGCCGGACGGAACCGGACTTCAGGAACGCTGCCGGACGGAACCGGACTTCAGGAACAGACAGGAACAGGCTTTAAAAAACGCTGCGCGAACAGACAGAATCAGATTGCAGGAACGCTGCACGGACAAACTGAATCAGGCTTCAAAAAACGCTGCGCGGCCGGAACCGGACTTCAAGGAGGGGAAACTACCAGACGGCGTACTAGCCTCCAGGTAGTACTGAAAAATACACGGAGAAATACACACAGAGAAATACACACGGAGAAATACACTCAGAAAACGGCACACACGGACAGAGAGAGACAGGGAGGAACGAATAAAACAAGCAGAACAAACAAACTAACATGAACAGGCAGATCAGAGCTAATAAACTCACTCAAACCATTAGACACACGAAGGAAAAGACACAAGAGAAGAACCCGGACCCCACGAAGGCCCAGGTCCCCACATGGAACAGGACACTGGAAACACGAGGCAGGAAACAGACGAGAGACAGAAACGCACCGAAAAAAAACAACACGGGAGGAGAGCCCGGACTCAACATGGTCCGGGACCCCACATGACATGGGAACGCCGGTAATACAAGGCAGGAAACAAACAGAGGACAGATACACCGGGAGAACAAACCGGGGTATGCACCCGACGGATCCGGGACCTCCAGAACCAACCGGCACGGAGGAGACCGAGCCGCCAGAGCTGAGGACAAAGGTAAGTCTCAGAAAAGCCGGATATGGGGCAGGGAAGCGCGGAGCGACGGTACAAGGGGAGAACTAAGGAAAGACAAACGAAACCAGGGATGAAAAAACTAAAAACACGAAAAAACGAAAAAACGGGTCCCTTCAGTACCGGCTGAGTCCAGGTATGGCTGGTCCATTCTGTCACGAAAGGGAAAATGAGAGGACTCAAATGCACAGTACTGAAGGGAAAAAATAACAAGTTTATTTAACAAAAAATGAAAACCAGACAACGAAAAACCTAATACAAAAACTAAAGTAGAGTCCATAGGGAAAAAACATACAAAACCTGAGTCAGAGTCCGTGGATGAATATGATCAAATGTCCGGGCTATGGAAAGGAGAGAGGAGTAATGGACCAGCGCTGCATGGCTGCAAACCAAAGCCTTAAATAGGCTGAAGGTAATTGGCTGCAGCCATGCAGCGCCAGCAGGTGAATCTGATGATGAAAATGAAAAGGTGGAGCTGAGGGTCGCACAGGCACAGGTCCATAACCAAAAGGGAGGAGCAAAGAGTCACAAGCACAGATCCTGACACCCCAGGACATCTGTGGGTACAAAACATAGTTTACCACCACCAGAGGGTGAATGTGAGAGCGAAGGAATAATGGATCAGTCATGTAAAGTGCTTTGGGTGCCTTGGAAAGCACTATAGAAATCTAATCCATTATTATTATTATTATTATTATTATTATTATTATTATTATTATTATTATTATTAATTGCAGTATATGGGATGATGCATAAGCGTCCACAGTGTTTGCTGATATGGAACTAAAACAACAAAATCCACAAATATACAAGAGAACACCTTTGAACAGCTGTCCACTGGAGTGAGCACTGTGCATGAAAGGGTTAATGTGATTGCTAACTGAGAAACACAGCAGCGCTGGTTAGAACATAGGCTGTGTATTTGTTGTAGTCTATAATGATGAGTCTCAATGACGGCTCGATGAGGAAATCCGATTACTCGATTAATCACTAAAATATTTGGTAGAATACTCAACTTCAAAAAGAATCGCTAGCTGCAGCCAGGGATGGGAATCGAGAACCGGTTCTTTTTGAGAACCGGTTCCCAGTAGCTCTATTCCTTGGAATCGTTTGCCTTCCTGCTTAACGATTCTGCTTATCGATTCCACCTTCGTTGTGCATGCGCGATGACGTCACACATACGCTGCATTGTTTTAGTCAGAACGTAGACAACATGGAGTTGAGGCAGAAACTGATGACACCAGGTCCACTTACTTGGAACACTGTCAAAGCTTCCATGTCTTCTAAAGGGTGGAATCCCTCCAATACCCTCAAACATTTGTCCACAGCATGTGAATCATTTACAGGAATGTCACAGATTTGATCCTCTACTTAGCGGTGCTTGTGAATGTAGTGGCAGAGTGAATGCCGGGCTGGTTCCGGTTCCGGTGTGGGCAACAAATGTCATAACTCGTCAAATACAAGTTTCCGAAGCTAAGAAGGGAAAGGAAATGAGGTGCACAACAACAGGAGACAAGCCGAGCCGAGTCGAACTGGTTCCACGTAGTAGAAATGCGGCAATAGAGGAATTAGTAAAGAGTCTGGAGTTTCACTTTCACTATACGCCCCCCCCCCCCGGCGTCATCTGTTCTTATTATTTGTTCATACTGTATATGTTCTATTTTCTGTGCAGATGGAAATATAAAAGACAGTTCATGCAAACACACCTGTTTGTACTCTTTTATTCCATCACCTAATGAGAATCGATAAGAGAATCGGATCGATAAGCAATATCGATAATGGAATCGGAATCGTTAAATTCTTAATGATTCCCATCCCTAGCTGCAGCCCTACTGCTGATCCATGCTGATTATACAAAGAGCCAAACAGGTCAGAGACTCATGACCCACTGTTTTGTAAAGCTGTTGTTGGGTTGTCTGGGTGGAGCCGTCCTAAAATTACAACAGACTTTGTTCTGAGAGAATTATTCCTATCAGTGCCTCACAGGCCAGTGTAGTACCTGATGACATGATGACATGATATTCATCTAAAATCATTCCCGTCTGTAATATTTCAGGGCATCAGGCCCAGAAGGTCTCATATGTCACATTTGATATCCTTCACATTTTTAGCTCGACATGACATTTATGATTCCATCTGAACACGAGCTGCCTTTCATCTCCAATAGCAACATAAGCTGATGAAGTTTAACGTAAGTGTCAGGACGCCTGATGAAGGAGAGAGACTGTTAATTCAGCTCAGACGCCAAGGTGTCCTTCCATCTTTACTGATTTAGTGGAGAGGGTCCTGTAGAGACTGTCAGCAGCTGGAAACTGATGCCCACCGTGACAAATGACAGAGCACTTTGAGGTTGTAATAGTTATTTATAGTCCAATCCCAAACATGTGCAGTTGTATACTCACTGTAATGGGAGCTTTAATAAGGGGCAGATAGAAGCCCAGAAGCAAATCAGTTCCATATTATTGAATGTTTGTGTGGATTCATCATGTGTTTACTATGACCAAGTATAAGTAGACATGTTTTAACCCGTAAAGACCCAAACATCCAACATCGACCAAAACCATCTACTCATGTAACTGTTTAATTCCTGTTGATCCACTAATCCTATCAATCCATGTAAATAACTGGGGTAAAATACAGTTCTTCATCTTTTCATGGTCATCAGATATGACCCATTTGGACGTTCAGAGGCTCCGTAGTTACCATGGAAACACGGTCATCTTCTACAACATTGATTCTCCAGTCAAACCCATGGAGTTGGATCAGTGACAGTGGATGGAGACACTGGGTTTGTGTTCAGTTAATGAGAGTCTGGACAAAAAAAAGTTACTTTTTCTTCAGTTTTCTCTATTTCTGATATAATAACTAGGGCTGGGCAAGGTAATGCGTTATTACAAGCGTTAACGCATTCATTAAATAACGCCAACAATTTTTTTTCTCTTCCGTTAATGCGGTTTTATTCTAACTCCTATTCTTCTGCTTGTGTGTGTGTAGCGATTAGCTGCAGATAGACAACAGGTTTACCAAGAAAAGACGGACGCCCAAAACTTGTGTCCAAATCTGTTCCTGTAGACTCACTGTAAAACTGACACATACAAACTAAATCTGTCTGAGTTCTGTTCACTGCCTTAGTACATTTACATGGCATTATACATTTAAATGAATGGGAAAAAGACCGCTAGCTCGATGCTAACTTGAATGGGAAAATCCATAGACACACTAACGATTAGCATTTACAGATTAATTTAACATTTACAACGTCTTTTTATCCAGAAACAAAGGTTCACATCAGAGATATTTGATACTATTCATTCTGACAACAACTGAACAGAAAATACTCACAGACAAACGTTTTTGGGGCCATACAAACAGAGTGAAAGAAACGTGTCTGTTAGTTCCTTCTTATGTCTGAACTGACTACGGGAACACCGCAAGGACAAAACATATGTTAGTGACACTTATTCCCACCACTAGAGGGCCCCCTTTGTTTACTTTGAACAACTGAACATCACATATTATTGTTCTTATTAGTATTAGTACTGATTAGTGGGTCTAAGACTCCTGTCAATCACTCACAAGTGTAAATAAACTGGTGTGGACATAAACATGTGTAACAGTAGCGGTCTGTTCCATGGACATTTTCATTTGAAATGTCTTCAGATGGTGGGGGGGGGGGGGGGGGGGACACAGGTGTTTGGAAGCACTGACATGTGCAATTATTTGTGTCAGCGGAGTACTGCAGTCTGAAATATCACTGAAAGGAAATACACACTGTTGATGCTGCCCCCCCCAATATAACTATGTGATTAATCGTGATTAATCACAGAAATCCATGCAGTTAATTGCAATTAAAAAATTTAATCGCTGCCCAGCACTACTAATAATCCTCAACTTTAATCTGGATTTAATAAACATTGACATGATCAGTGAATTAAACATAGGAAATTGCAGGATTTACACTGGAAAAAAAAAAGAAAAACACACAAAATAATATTCTAGTAAACAGTGATAAATGGCTTTAAAAAGTTAAATAAAAAGAAAAGCGCTGTATTTAAAATTTGGGAACTGCCATAAAAGTAGCACTGGTTCCTTATGGGTTAATTTCAACATTTTATCTTATATCTGCTTCTTCTTTTGTAGGAATTGTAAGTTAGAGATGCAACAGTACTCGGGAAAACTGTGTACCATTCGGTCCACCCTGCACGGGACAATCCGTCCTTATGGGCCGCAGGTTTTTGGTTTTGCAATTGATTTCTCTCTCTCTCACTCACTTACTCACTCAACATGCATGTGAGCACGCAGCGCGAAGAAGCCCCGCCCCTCTGTGAGAGACAGTGGACAGAGAAACGGCTTTAGACTCAACACCCATCAGAGTCCTACACAGGTCCGCTGCTTTTCCAAAACCGCCGCCCACCTGTACCCGTGGACATTACACCCACGACCCGACCTTCCCCATGATTAAACACAGTGGGTACAGTTACATGATGTTTTTTAAAGACGATTTATTTTTCCAGAAGAAATTAATCTGGAACTAAAGTACGTTCTCTTCTGTTTCCATGGAAATGTTAAACCTGAATAAAGGTTTACGAGAAACATTTATTGGGTTCTGACAGCCCTTCTGTTAGCTTAGCTTAGCCCTTCTGTTAGCTTATCTTAGCATAGTCACTGCATTTCCATGGTCACACATATCCAGTTTTTTTAAAGGTGATTTGTCGTCTTTTCTCAGTGATTTTGTGAAATCCGATTCTCACTAATTATTTCTTCAGATCTGCGACTTACTGCACTCATACAATCTGTGGACTGTTGTGTTGACAGAAGTTGGAAAATCTTTTTGTTGAAGGGATGCATGCGCTAAATTAGCTTTGCTTTAGCGTTTTAGCTTTGCATTAGTTTTTATTTCCCAGATTTTCTTCCTGCAGTAAGTCACATGACCATGATCTGAGCCTCAGTTTGTGATCATATTGACCCCAGCGGACTAAAGGAATGATTAGGGAGAACTGAACTGACCAAAATCACTCCTAAAATACTACAAATCACCTCTAAAAGCCTGGCTACGTCTGAGCAGAGGAATGAAGCCATTCTGCTAAGCTAGGCTAAGCTAAGCTAACGTTAGGGCTGCAGTTCAAACTGTTTGTCCCACTTGTGGAACTCATTAGTTCAGGACAAATGAATGAATCCAAAGCCAGTGTTGAACTGTTCCTTCAGGGTTTTCCAGGCTGGTAGATCCCATCAGAATATTCCACTGGAACGCTTTGGGAAGACTAGACTGCAGTGCAGATTCTTCCACCAGCGCAGAATGTGTGCGTCATCGCCACAGGACAGACACTGAGCATGTGCAGAATGGAAGGAATAAAGTCCAAACGGAATAAAGGCTTTACATGTCCAGGAAGAATTTAGAGCGCAGTTAAAAGAGGATTAAACCACTGACTTTAATCAGGTTTAAATTTAATCTGAACTTTTCTTTTTCAACTGGAATAAGGTGTTTACATGGACATCTGAAATAGGATCCAACCTTTAATCAGATTAAACCAGGAAGAACAGTTGTCATGGAAACGCACCAAATGTCTACACAGTAACTTAAGTTCCTGTGGGTCCCTGATCCGATGCAGGACTCTGAAACACATACAATACCATGACACGCTATTACAAGGACGGTAGATAACGATGGCATTTTTATACCGCCATTTTCTTTTACATCCCTATGCAGAACAGGAATTTATTTATAATAAAAAAGCATCCCTTGGGCTCTATGTGTGCATGTCTGTTTTATACTACTGTATACAAGTAGTCAAGGAATAAGAAAGGCTTATATTATTCAGTACAGAAAGTGTTATTTTATTCAGTACAGCAATATAATTTGTTCCTACTGTAAAATTCAGTTTTTGCTGACAAGCAAAATAAAAAATATAATTTTAGGAGAAAGAAAACAGTTCTCTTTACGCACAAAACACGTACCAAAACCGAACTGAAACCATGGGCTACCTGTCCCATTGAACCCCTAGTGTAAGTCATCTTTCAGCTTTAAGAATACACTCATATATCGATGGCCAAAAAACAAAACCTCCTATCTGCAAATTTTTAGATTTTGAGTGTTCACATTAAATGGACTGCACTTTGGGAGGCATAAATACCTAGTATGTATTGTTAACACATAACATAGAAAGAGAGTCTGAGAACAGTAGAATATGCTTGGATATCTTTTACAAAGACCATACTATAATAAAACTAAATGGTTTTTTTGTTTCCTGAAAAAAGTGATTTTTTCAGATCGGAGGTTTTGTATTCTGGCCATCAATATGAAAACATGACAAATTCAGAAGTTTGAGTAACTATGTCGACAACGTCATGAAAAACTATCACATTAATCTCCTGTTGGGACATTGTGAAAATGATCAAACACTTTCCCCTCTTCACCTGAGTGGACACAGTCAGTATCTCAGTATCCACTACAATATTTACACAATCACAGCTCAAGTTCAGTGTGTTTTTCTGATTTTGCACAGAATGTTCAGACTCAGAGTGGACGATGTTCTCATTCCAAATATTTAAACTCTTCTATCTTCTTTTCTTACATCATATTTACCACAGATGCAGCCCCATTTGTCCTCTTTCATACAATATGATGCCTAAATTAGACCCAGTGATAAGCATGAGGTGATCGTTTCACTTTTTCAAATCACTTTTTCAAAATTTCCACAAAACCCACAAGAAAAGTATCAGCGTGCTCAGTCACGTTTCCTTTCCCTCACAGTGAACAGATTTGGGTGATCTGAGATTCTGCCTCCGAGGGCTACGCTAACACAAATAAACATGAACACTTTCCAGCAGGTCCAGAAGAACTGAAAAACTGAACAAAACTATCAATCTGTGAAGGGGATTATGATAGAGGGAGAAATCTGCAGCAGGCACATGACACATTCTGCTGAATTCTTCCATTTTATGATTCTTAAAGCAACACCATGGAACTTTTGCTTGAAGGGACCCCCTAAAATCAAGAAACAGTATTGTCTGTAACAACTGGCGTAAAATCTGTATCTTGGTGATACTCGCACATTTGTTGACAATCCATTGATGCCAGCAAACTTCCTGAGGTTAGACAATTAATGTGCATTCAACCATGTCTTCAGACCAGGTAAAGTAGCCTTATAGCATTTATACAGACATTACTGTTTTATTTTTTTTTAACCCTTTCATGCATAGTGGTCACTCCAGTGGACAGCTGTTCTCTTGTGTATTCATGGGTTTTGTTGTTTTAGTTCCATATCAGCCAACACAGTGGACGCTCACACGGCAAAAATCCAAATCTTACTCTGTGTATTTGTCTCATTTCTAGTCCAAATATCTCATCACACTCAAAATCAGACAGAATCACCTAAAGAGGAACTTTTCAGTGAGATATAAGAACTGATTTATAGACAATAGATCTGCAAAATCTGATTTCAAGTAATCTTCAATTCAATTCAGTTTTATTTGTATAGCCCAATATCACAACGAGGTTATCTCAAAGGGCTTTACAGAGTCAGTTGGATGTAAACATCAACAGTCAAATACCAATACCAATTATCTTACCAAGATCATTTTCACTTGTTCCACTGGCAGATTTTTTTGCTTGAATTAAGCAAAAAAATATTACTCTATCGGTGATTCTGTCTTATTGTAAGTGTGATGAGATGTTTTGACTAGAAATGAGAAAAATACACTTGGTAAAATTTAGATTTTTGCAGTGCATGCACCATCCTATAATACACTGACATTCATAATGTTACTGTAACTTTACTGTTCTGGATAAACCTGATCTACACTAACATGTTTGAGTGGAAATCGATTGCTAGTTATTGTTATTAAACTGTAATTAACAGGGGTTTTTTTTAACATTTTTTTTTGCATATTATCTCCATGAAGTGAATAATGACTAGTATTAGTGTGTGTTAAAATGTGAGAAAACATCAGATTATTTGCATTAAAAATGTTTTCATTTCATAGTTTTCACACAGTTTATCTGTAAATATGTTTCTTTGCTTCAAAAATTCAAAGCATGGCATCCAGCTGAGTGGACATTTTTGTAACTCCATGAAAAATGGGTTCATAAAAACAACTTCTATCGCATTGTTTTTTTAATGCCTTGAGGAATAAAAACACTCAGGAAAAAAAAAAATCTTGATTACGGCTCTCACAATTCATGCACGAAAGGGTTAAATATCTAAAACGAAAAAAAAAAAGACAAATGAACAGATCTATATAACAGCCTATAACCGATTACTCATTGTGAGAATGGATAACGCATAAACAGAAGGCTATAATTTTAGTAACTGTCATGTTCTGACGCACCTTTATTTTCCCCCCTTTGTCTTTTGTGGGTTTTGTTAATTCTTGCTTTAAACTTTTGGGTGATTATTGTTCTCTCTTATTTCGTATTCGTATTTAGTGCGCTTCTTTAATAGATGGCCAGTTGGTTTTCCCTCTGGTAAAGCCTATAAATTGGACCGGTGCTGGGCTCTCGCTCTCTCTCGCCTCCTGCTCTCTCTCTCCTCCTCCTCCAGCGATGCCGGTGTCTGGAGCGTGCATGTTGAGGCGCGCATCCGCTCCACTCCACACAAGTTGCTCCACGCCAGCGGGGCTTTTGTTAGCCTTTCGTTAGCTTTTCTCTTTTTGTTTGGCCAGGTGGATCCGGACGTCCTGTTTTCACTTTTCTTTCATTAGGACTTATTTTGTGGTTTGGTTTTTTTGGTAGGGTAGCGGTGCGCTGGCAGCTTCTACGGCCCGGTATAGGGTCGGCCTGTCCAGCGCACTGTCCTTCTGTTTATTTTGCCGGTCCACTCTGGTCTTTTCTTTTGTTACTTTGGGCACAGGGTTTAAAAAAGGTTTGGATTCTGTGCAATTAAAATCAGCTTGTTTTCAATGAAAGAATTGAATCAACAAAGAACGAAACAAAAATAAATCAAATATGATAAAATATGTTCTTTTGAATTATACCCTTTGACTCCGGTGTCCTGTGTAAATATGTTTCACCTTTTGGGTTGTAACAATAACATGACCTGAAACATAGTCGGCTAATGTAGAAGATTTTATAGCAGACTTTACTCTGGCTAGTCCAACACTAACGGCACCAGGTCTCCATCGGTGGGACATCCCTCCTCTTCTTTCAGCTCACACCAGCCAGTGAAAGCTGGGCCAGTATTCACCCCAGTCCTAGTCTTATTTTATCCCTCTCACACCCTTACCCTCTTAGCTTTTCTTGCAGCTTCAGCCCTGACCATTAGCCTGTCTGGAGCTTTCCTTCACTCGTATTTTCATTTACCTGCCTCGTCTTCTGAAGGGGGAGGGGATGTGACCTATGCCGTAAAGCAGTCCAGTTTTGTAGTTCTTTTTATGTAGGGGTAACAACCTGAAACCACAAGAGGTATAATGTGAGTACAGGCGATACAGACGCTCTGGAGCGGTGATGAAAGTGTAATTGAACCTATTGTGAGTCGTCGTTCCACCGAAATGACCTGGAAAATATCATTTGAAGGCTGAAAAACTCCATAGTGTTGCTTTAACTGCTGTTCAATGATTGTTCACTGAAAAGAATGTCTTCTTTAGCTTTACATTTTCTCATTCATAGCTTGTTGTGTAGTTGTTTTGTTGGAGCTGCTGCACCACTGAAGCATGGAGGACATATAAAGGCTAGTATTTACCCTCAGCTGACTTCATAGTCAGGAACAATGGTAATAACTACATATTCAGTGACTCATTGTCTTCTGGTGGGTTTACTCCAATATTCTACAAGTGTAGACAATTTAATAAACACATTCCTGCAAAAAAAAAAAAAAGTCAACACATGAGGGAGACAGAATGGAGAGAGAGAAGACCTTTGCTACTGTTTGAAACAGCTGGATGATGAGTGTGAACATGGAGCTGCTGTTATTTAACCCTGGCCTCCTGCTCGTCCTGTGCTCTCATTTATTATGTGCACATTGGAAAGGAGAGTGTGTTTGTTTGTTTGTTTGTTTATTTATGTATTTTTTTGAATATCAACATTTAAAACCAAAAACAACAAAGAAAAACAGAAGACAAAAAACATATTCAACCCCAGACCACATCTTCCTCTACTGGACACTAAGGCCCATGAAGCTCCACAAAACAACTGAAATCTTACACATATCAAAATACATTTTCTCCATTTGGTAGCAGCATTCCTAAAGCTCTCCATTACTCCCATATTCTATATTACACTGCATTATACATTGTATATCATAGTACATATTCCATAATCATATAATTTACTAGACATTATATGTATTGTGTAATAGTACACTATATAAACTACTGTCAGTGCTTTTGTGTCATCGAGTTCCTTCCTGTTATAGAGAGTTGTATGTCAGGGTTCTGCAGTCATGCCTGGACATACACACACACACACACACACACACACATATATATATATATATATATATAATTGAGGCCTGTCCATCTTCTGATGTCACTCGACCTTGTTGTAAGGTGCTGTGGCGTGTGATGTTTTCTCCGTTTCTTTGTCTTGAGGTGTTTCCTGGTGTTAACTCTTCTGAGGACTTCTTGGTTCATGACTGTCCGTCCATGAGATGTTCATCGTTCTTCTATATGTCCAGAGTTCAGGGGATGTTAGTTTCTTCTTCATTTGTGCTGTATGTGTCCATGTCTCAGCTCCATACAGTGTTGACCATACATAACAGTAGTCTGGAGTCTGGTTGGTAGTAGACTTTGGGGTCTTGTTATTGAAGGCTCATTTAAAGCTCTACCTACAGATGTGGCATTACTCACAGCACTTAGTAAAAGTTTGAACATGAACAACCCGCCTCCCTCCAAAGCCCCGCCCCCTTCCCTCTGCCTGAGCTCTGAGGCTCCTCCTCCTCTCTCCTCCTCTCATCTGATGCGCGATGGAAACAGAGGAGGAAGCAGAGGTGGAGATCCGGTCCGTTTTGGCGTGTCCGCAGACCCCTCCCTCAGTAATCAGATACATCATCCACCTGCCGCGGGCCCGCGGCTCCTGTTCCATCAGTAGACCTGGTCTGTGCAGTACTGGGTCAGGGTCTTCACTGCGGTGCCCAGGGGATGGGCGCACACACTGTGAACGCGTGGCCTCCGCGAATTTTCGTGGACATTTGAAGTTTCATAGTCCATACAGTTATCATCCTACATCATCTTACATGTGTGACCACCGTCATAAAAGCTGAGCTTTATGCAGACCTGTTCAGTCCAGTACAGCTGACTTCTGGACTTTTATCTCCATCCTTCATTCATCAGACTCCTGTTTGTGCCCCTCAGTTGTCGTTTCTGTTCATAAATCCGTTTTTTTCCTTCCACATGTGCATGTCAGTTCTATCCAAACACATCCTAGACAGTAGACTGTGGTCAGTGGACAGTAGACTGTGGTCAGTGACAGTAGACTGTGGTCAGTGGACAGTAGACTGTGGTCAGTGGTCAGTAGACTGTGGTCAGTGGACAGTAGACTGTGGTCAGTGGACAGTAGACTGTGGTCAGTGACAGGAGAAGCAGCACCAGTGAAGCGTCAGATTCAGACGGACACATATCGGATGTGAGACGGAGATAATGGATCGGATGCTGGACGGCCGTAATGGATGATTGACAGGAGGCTCTGCCAGGTTCGGCCAATTATTTTATTCAGACCGACTAAAATGATTGGTCAGACTTTTATCAGAAATATATGAGAATTAAACATTTTTGAGTTTCAATACCTGGTGGATTTCTTTTACATTTTAGTTTGACACACACTTATTAGGAGCATTTGAAGATGACAAAAGAAAAGTGTAAAAATGCCACATCATACGGTAGAGCTTTAACCAAATATAAGAATTTCTCCTCCTAAATTCCTCCTCACATCTCCCATCTTCTGTCAGTTTGTAGATATATTTCATGATGTGCTCAATAACTACATCAATCACATATTGATTCTTATCCTTTCTTGTCTTTTGCTAATGACCATTGTCCTTGTTTTTAGCTCACCGGCCGACAGGCCATAAGCTATTGTTGTCATGTGGCACCTGGTGTTGTCCGTCGTCGTCTGTCGTCCGTTACAAAAGTTTCAGTCGTCTTCTTCTCCGAAACTATAATTCCAATTGATTTCAAACTTGGTGTACAGCTCCTTTATGATGAAAAGTTAGTGAAATTATTTGGATCTGGATCTGATTCTGGATTTGGTGCCACTTTGAAAAATGTCCCCATTATAACAGATAGGAAGTGGATGGATGCAATAACTCAGTAAATATAAATGATCTCCAGTGTAAATGTCTCCAGTCCAGCCCTGATGGGGAGATGAGCCAAACATAATGTCCACATGCTGATCAGGATCTTCTTCTGGATCTGGAACTGACGCAAAATTTAACATGGGCTCTTATGGGAAAACATTTCAATCGTCTTCTTCTCCCAAACTCCAGTTCTGATTGACTTCAGACTTGGTATACAGCTTCTGTATGATGATGTCAACACAAGGGATTGAAATTATTTGGATCCGGATCTGATTCTGGATTTGGTGCCACTTTGAAAAATGTTCCCATTATAACAGATAGGAAGTGGATTGATCCAATAAATCAGTATCAATGATATCAAGTGTGAATTTGAATTTTTTACAGATCTGATTGAATATGAGGAAAACATGGACTATTTGTGTAATAGAATAAATACACAGAACTGGGGGAGAATAAATGGATCTGGATACATTTACCTAAGCTTTGAATTGAATTGAATTTGAGTTCCCATCTTAATCCTCAGATGAAATGTTCCTTTTTCCATGGTATATATTTCCTCTATAATGTCCAGTCATTGTTGTGGTCGTAGAGGGTCACTTTTGAACCAGTTCCTTGTGACTGCCTTTTTGCAGCAAGAATTAAAATTTGAAATAAGTAAGTGCCTTCTCTTTTAATTCCATCATCAGGTATTAGACCCAGGTAGATGGTCTGGGGGTCCACTGGAATTTTAGAATTTAAAGTATTCTCCATTGTCTGAATAACATGGTTCCAAAACATTTGCATTTTTACACAAGTCCAGCAGATATTCCAGTGGTTGGCGTTCATGTGACCACATCCTCTCCAGCACTGCTGCTGTTTTCCTAACTGTTAGCTTTTAATATTTGGTGCAATAAAGAAGAGATTTTTATGTTTTATATTTTACCCTAAACGTAACCTGGCAAAAGCTGATAATTGCCAGATAATGGAAACCCCAGTGTGTGTGTGTGTGTGTGTGTGTGTGTGTGTGTGTGTGCGTGCGTGTGTGCGTGTGTTGGATCAGTGTGTTTCCTCCAGCTCTGCTGCGCTGACAGGAGTTGGCCTGTAATGAGTTGTTTGTGTAGATTCCAAGTGAAGGTGTTCCTGAAGATGTGTGTGTTTGTGTGTTCATGTCAGTGCAGGTACACTGTGTTCTTTCAAAGTGTCTTTGCTCCGTCGGTTCGGCGGAGTGAGCGAGGCCGAGTGGGAGGGAGCTGTCAGTTTAGGGACATTTAACGGGTGGGAGTGTGTATACGTGTGTGTGTGTGTGTGTGTTTGTGTTTGTGTTTGTTTCAGGGTTGCCCCGTGTATGAAAGGATTAACCCTGTGGGAGTTTGACTGTGCTCTCATGTGTAGCCAACTGTGCTGTCTGCTTCATCCTCACACACACACACACACACACACACACACACACACGATGCCAGACCACACACACATCCAGCTGTGTTCCCTTTTCTCACCACATCTTTGTGAGACCATAATCTGACTCCTGGTCTCTCTCTCCTTTACTGTCTTCCTCCGTCCGTCCGTCCATCCCCCAGGAGTCGGAGCCGACAGTGTGGGTTGGACACAGACGGACTCCAGCGCCACCTTTAAGTTGAGGTTACATGGTTGGGGTCTGGTCTGCAGATGGGGAAGGGGTGAAGCTGACAGGCTGAAAAAAACACAATAGTCAAGGCACAGAGAGGATGGGTGGACTTGGCAGGGAAATCCTCCTCTGGTCTCCATAGCAACGGCTACACCATTATGACCACATTCCAACACAGTCTTCCCCCGTGTGTGTGTGTGTGTGTGTGTGTGAGTGTGAGTGTGTGTGTGTGTGTTTACAGACAGACCTGTACAACACAATACACACATTGTACACAATATACCACCATACCACAATTCGCATTTGTTATTTTTGACAGTGAATGCAGAGTGATGTGTTTGTGCATAATGTACACTTTGTGTGTGTGTGTGTGTGTGTGTACAGACAGACCTGTACAGCCTCACTCTCCTTTACTGATAGGATTCTGATGCTCGTAGCTGTGTTGAACAGGTGTCGCAGCATCGCCTTACCAAGAACAGATAAGAGAACAGCATCAGTGCAGTCCCCAGAGGAAGAGTTGGGTTTGTCACGCAGCTCTGTTAGTGAGAGGAACACAACCACTGTTTCAGAGATGAGCAGCGTGACCGTCGATAGGTTCTTGGCATCAGAGGTGCAGATGGCTGCTGGCACAAATGAGTGTGTCCAACGGCTGAGCGGAGCAGTTGAGGCTCACTGAGGAAGGGTGGAGTGGATGCGCACAGCTCTGCCCATGTGGACGGAAGCCTCCAGGGTCCACAGCTGGAACAGGCAGAGCCGTCCAATGGACAAGGACGGACTCAGGGCAAGGAGACCAGAAGAATGACTACACAGATAATCCCATCATTATCATGCTCATAATATCACCCTCTGAAATGACATCAGTGCAAACTGCAGCATGGTATCATGACTCACATAAATATACACACATCACTTTTAATCGGCATGTTATCTGTACGCACTGAAAACTTTCCACATGTGTGTTCACGCCGTTAATACTGACCTGAATCAGTGCGTCAGATACCACACACTGAGGGTTAGGGGTTAGGGTTATGTGAACTGGAGATCTTGGTGTAAATTGGCACTAGGGATGGGAATCGTTAAGAATTGAATGATTCCAATTCCATTATTGATTTTGCTTATTGATCCGATTCCTTATTGATTCTCATTGGGTGAGGGAATAAAAGAGTACAAACAGGTGTGTTTGCATGAACTGTCTTTTATATTTCCATCTGCACAGAAAATAGAACATATACAGTATGGACAAATAATAAGAACAGATGACGCCGGACCCGGTTGAAGGTGGTGGGGGGGGGTGTACAGTGAAAACTGAAACTAAAGATGCTTCACTAATTCCTCTATTGCCACATTTCCACTATGTAGAACCGGTTCAACCCAGCTTGGCTTCCAGTGTTGTGCACCTCATTTCCTTTCCCCTACCTTCAGAAACTTGTATTTGGGTACATTTGTTGCCCGCACCAGAACCAGAACTGACCCGGCGTTCACTCTGCCGCTACAGTCACAGGCGCCGCTAAGTAGAGAATCAAATACATGACATTCCTGTAAATGAATCACATGTGGACAAATGTTTGAGCAGATTGTGTCATGCGTCGACGTTTATGTTGATTTAGTTTTGGGTTTTTGTCTCTTCCTGTTTTATTTTGGTGATGGTGGTTTCTTTCCTGTTCTGTCTGCACTCTGTCAGTCTTGTCTTTGTCTTCCCTGTCCCATCATTGCCTGCACCTGGTGTCTCCTCATAATTGTCCACACCTGTTTGTGATCCCTGCCTCCCTTATATATTCTCCCCGTTCCCTTTGTCTCTTGTCAGTGCGTCGTATCTGTGATCTTGTGAAGACCGTCTCATGTTAAGTATTTTGAATCTTGAATCTTGTTCCTTGTATTATCCTCTCAGGCTTTGTAGTTTTTATAGAGTACGTTGTACTTCTCTTTTAGTTCATTAGAGTTTTTTTAGGTTATTTGTAGAGCACGTTGTGCTTTCTCTTTTTGTTGTCTTTTGTGCTTTTGTTTTTTGTAAAATAAATCTTTTTTTGACCACTGATCCTGGAGTCTCGATGCATTTGGGTCCACACCTAGTGTCGTGTTCTAACAGAACGCACTGACACGAATGGACCCAGCCGAGACGAAGACAATTTTGACAGCTGTTGGAGCACATGGACGTCGGCTCCATGAAGCTGAAGCACACCTCGTTGCTCTGAGCCAAGCTGTGCAGCAGCTCATAGAGCAGCAGCGAGGGGACCGAGAAAATAAATCAAATCAGATTTTGAAGATTAACCAGACCATGCAAAGGATTCTAATTCACCTGGAACCTGGGAATGTCGTTCCTACCCAGCCTGTCAGAATGGTTCCTGCGGCCTCATCAATGCCTCCGCCAGCTGAACCCACCGTCAGCCTTCCTCCCTGCTCCTCGCCACAGCTTGCCCCTCCTGACAAATTCTCTGGACAATCAGGTGACTGTAGAACATTTATTTTTCAATGTGACCTTCATTTTAAACTGTCTCCTGTGATTTATGAGTCAGAATATACCAAGCTGGCTTTCATCATTTCCCACCTCACCGGACGGGCAGCAGAGTGGGCAACGAGCGAGTGGGACCGGGGGTCCGCCTCCTGCCAGTCTGCAGAGGCATTCTTCGTCGCCCTCCGACGGGCATTCGACCACGTTGCTCCCACCCGCGAAGCGGTCCGGAGGCTCGAAAACCTACGCCAGGGGGACCTCAGCGTGGGTGAATATGCCATCCGTTTCCGCTCAGCTGCAGACAACACTGAATGGAATGATGCGGCTTTGAAGGACGCATTCCGCCGGGGGCTGTCGGGAGTCATCAAAGATCAACTGGCACCGCTGGAGGAGCCTGCAGACCTGGACTCCTTGATCTCCATGGCAACCCGCTTGGACATCCGCAATCGGGAGAGGGACCAGGAGCGACAATACGAGGACGGCGGGCGCTCTTTCCAGTCAGCTCTTCCATACCCATCCACATCAGCTCAGAGACCCAACGTTCCCTCAGCGCCTCCTGCTGGAGAGGAGGTACCTATGCAGTTGGGTCGCACCCACATCTCCCCAGCAGAGCGGCAGCGCCGTCGTCAAGAGGGGAGGTGTTTTTACTGTGGTCAGCAGGGACATCTGAGGGCAGCCTGTCTGGTAAGAAAACCTCGTTCCTCTGCTGAACTTCAAGAACTCACAAGCATACACCCCCTTCCTAGCTCACCCAGACGCACTTTGACTCCTGTTACTTTTATTGTACGTAATAGCAGGGTAGAGCTGGGGGCTTTCATAGATTCAGGGGCCGATGAGAACCTGATGGACGAGGCTTTAGTGAAAAGCTTGAGCTTAAAGATGTGTGAGCTTCCCTCTAGGGTAACGGCTCAGGGTATTACTGGGGTGGAACTTTTTCAGGTCACTCATCACACAGAACCCCTGCAGATGAACATAGAAGACCACAGTGAATTGGTGGATTTCCAAATTGTAAAATCTCTTGCTCACCCCATTGTGCTTGGATTTCCCTGGCTAAAGAAACACCGTCCCACCATAGACTGGGTCACAGGCAGGATTGAGGCCTGGGGAAAAGATTGCTATGTAAACTGTGATAGCAATACACACAATGTGGCCTCTGCTGCCTTTACCAAGCACCCCAAGATCACGCAGAATCAGGGGAAATCAGAAGTTTCAGACTTATCTAATGTACCCTCCCACTATCACCACTTGAGGGAGGTGTTCAGTAAAACTCGGGCATCCTCTCTTCCTCCCCACCGGGACTATGATTGCCCCATTGATCTGTTGCCAGGGGCTCCTATTCCTAAGGGACGAATGTACTCTTTATCGCAGACGGAGACTAAAGCTATGGAGGACTACGTAGAACAATCACTTAAGTCCGGGATAATTCGTCCTTCCTCCTCACCAGCGGGGGCTGGTTTTTTCTTTGTTGCCAAAAAGGACGGCTCTCTCCGTCCATGTATAGACTACAGCCCTCTAAATGAAATCACAGTAAAGAATCGTCATCCCCTGCCTTTAATGGCGTCCGCATTCGACCAACTACAGGGGGCCCAATACTTTACTAAGTTAGACCTAAGAAATGCTTATCACTTAGTCCGCATACGTGAGGGGGATGAATGGAAAACTGGCTTTAACACTCCATCTGGGCATTTTGAGTATCTGGTCATGCCGTTCGGGTTAGCGAACGCTCCAGCTGTGTTTCAAAGCATGGTTAACGATGTGCTACGGGACTTTTTGAACCGTTTTGTGTTTGTATATCTTGATGATATCTTGATTTTTTCTAAGGACTTAGAGTCCCACAAACAGCATGTCACACAGGTCTTAGAATGTTTACTCGAGAACCAACTGTTTGTGAAAGCAGAAAAGTGCGAGTTTCATGCCACTTCTGTAACTTTTCTTGGGTTTGTTGTTTCCCCAGGAAAGGTGGAGATGGATCCTGCTAAGGTGAAGGTAGTGAGAGATTGGCCTGTCCCAGATTCCCGTAAGAAGGTGCAGCAGTTTTTGGGATTTGCTAACTTCTACCGAAAATTCATTAGAAGCTTTAGCTCAATAGCAGCTCCCCTACATGCATTAACTTCAGTAAATTCCTCCTTTGTCTGGTCACAACAAGCCAACAAGTCATTCGAACGCCTAAAACTAGCCTTCACCTCAGCCCCCATACTCACCATTCCTAACCCAGAGCTGCAGTTTGTGGTTGAGGTTGACTCCTCCAATGAGGGAATTGGAGGGGTTTTGTCACAACGGTCCCCCCATGACAACAAACTCCATCCTTGTGCTTTCCTATCACGCAAACTATCATCAGCCGAAAGAAATTACGATATAGGAAACAAGGAACTGTTAGCCGTTAAGGTGGCCCTGGAGGAGTGGCGGCACTGGTTGGAGGGGGCCCGGTTACCTTTCATTGTATGGACAGATCACAAAAACTTAGAATACATTCGTAAGGCTAAACGCCTGAATTACAGACAGGCCCGGTGGTCATTGTTTTTCAACCGTTTCAATTTTTCCTTGTCTTACAGACCAGGGTCCAAAATGGTAAGCCGGATGCCCTCTCTCGTCTTTATGAGCCAGTGCCCAGGGCCAAAGACCCGGAACCCATCCTTCCACCTTCCCATGTGGTCGGAGCGGTCAGCTGGCCTATAGAAGATCAGGTCAAGCGGGAGGCCAGTGTGAGCCCAGTACCTGGCAATTGTCCACCTAACCGTTTGTTTGTTCCCTCCTCACTGAGGTCGCAGGTCATTCATTGGGCTCATACCTCTCTGCTGACTTGTCATCCTGGGGCTCGCAGAACTTCGTTTGTGGTTCGCCAGAAGTTCTGGTGGCCGTCACTTGACCAAGATGTCAAGACTTACGTGGCTGCCTGCACCATCTGCGCCCGTAATAAGACCTCCTCCAGGCCGCCACAAGGTTTGCTTCATCCTCTGCCTGTCCCTAGTAGACCGTGGTCAGACATTTCTTTAGACTTTGTTACAGGTCTCCCTCCCTCTAGGGGCAATACTACAATATTAACTATTGTGGATAGATTCACCAAGATGGTGCATTTTGTTGCCTTGCCTAAACTGCCTTCAGCTAAGGAAACAGCTAAACTTCTTCTTACTGAAGTAGTCAGACTCCACGGCATACCTAAAGACATTGTTTCAGATCGGGGCCCCCAGTTTTCCTCGAAATTTTGGAAGGAGTTTTGCTCTCTTCTAGGTGCCACAGCCAGCCTGACATCGGGTTTCCATCCACAATCGAATGGGCAGACGGAGCGCCTTAATCAAGAACTCGAGACCTGCCTACGGTGCCTGGTGTCGCAGAATCCGGCATCCTGGAGTGAGCACCTGGTCTGGGTGGAGTATGCCCATAACACCTTGCCTACCGCTGCTACCGGTCTGTCCCCTTTTCATTGTGCCTATGGTTTCCAACCTCCTTTATTTCCTAGTGCAGAGAAGGAGGTGGTGGTGCCGTCGGCGCATAGCCTGGTGAGGAGATGCCACCGGGTGTGGGCTGCTGCCCGCAAGATTCTTGCTCGTAATGCCTCTCGGATGAAAATGGTGGCTGATCGCCGGCGGCGCGCGGCACCGGGGTACAGACCGGGGCAGCAGGTGTGGCTCTCCACCCAGGATCTTCCACTCAACGTGGAATCCAGGAAGCTCGCTCCCAGGTTTGTTGGTCCGTTCCCGGTTTCCAAGGTGGTTAACCCTGTATCCGTGCGTCTTCGTCTGCCCAGGTCACTTCGTGTACATCCGACCTTCCACGTAAGCCGTCTCAAGCCAGTCGTCCAGAGTCCTCTGGTTCCTCCAGTGATGCCTCCTCCTCCACCTCGGACTATTGATGGGGGTCTGGTCTACACGGTCAAGAGACTTTTGGCTGTCCGTAGGAGGGGGAGAGGTCACCAGTATCTGGTGGACTGGGAGGGGTATGGTCCGGAAGAACGGATGTGGGTTCCCTCAAGAGACATCCTGGACAAGCAGCTCATCAGGGACTTTCATTCTGGACAGTCTGCCTCTCCTGGTCCGTCAGGAGTCGGACCTGGTGGGGGGGGTACTGTCATGCGTCGACGTTTATGTTGATTTAGTTTTGGGTTTTTGTCTCTTCCTGTTTTATTTTGGTGATGGTGGTTTCCTTCCTGTTCTGTCTGCACTCTGTCAGTCTTGTCTTTGTCTTCCCTGTCCCATCATTGCCTGCACCTGGTGTCTCCTCATAATTGTCCACACCTGTTTGTGATCCCTGCCTCCCTTATATATTCTCCCCGTTCCCTTTGTCTCTTGTCAGTGCGTCGTATCTGTGATCTTGTGAAGACCGTCTCATGTTAAGTATTTTGAATCTTGAATCTTGTTCCTTGTATTATCCTCTCAGGCTTTGTAGTTTTATAGAGTACGTTGTACTTCTCTTTTAGTTCATTAGAGTTTTTTTAGGTTATTTGTAGAGCACGTTGTGCTTTCTCTTTTTGTTGTCTTTTGTGCTTTTGTTTTTTGTAAAATAAATCTTTTTTTGACCACTGATCCTGGAGTCTCGATGCATTTGGGTCCACACCTAGTGTCGTGTTCTAACAGATTGGAGGGATTCCACCTTTAGAAGAAATGGAAGCTTTGACAGAGTTCAACTGGACCTGGTGTGGTCTGTTTGGACCTGGTGTGGTCTGTTTAGACCTGGTGTGGTCTGTTTGGACCTGGTGTGGTCTGTTTAGACCTGGTGTGGTCTGTTTGGACCGTTTCTGCCTCAACACCATGTTGTCTTCGTTCTGACCAAAACAATGCAGTGTACGCGTGACGTCATCGCACATGCACAACGAAAGTGGAATCGATAAGCAGAATCGTTAAGCAGGCAGGCAAACGATTCCAAGGAATCAAGCTACTGGGAACCACTTCTCAAAAAGAACCGATTCTCGATTCCCATCCCTAATAGAGGGTTCGCATGTGACGTCACCGTGGTTCCGCCCACTGAGTGTCAGAAAGAGGGAGATGAGTGACAGCGCTGGCTTCAATACTGTCTAAACTGAAGAACAATATTGCCATTCCCAGTTCAGTGCAGCAGGTACGCAGCAGTGGAATAATGTGTGTGAGTGTGAAGAGTGTGGAGACTGAACCAAATAAATGACGGTGATAAAAGTAACACTGACTGACAGTACCGTTAAAGACACAGACAGATACAGACGCAGCGTTCTGTCCGTCTTCTGCGTACATTCCATCTGTTTTCCAGATGCTCGCGGATGCGTAAACAGACAGAGAATACCAGCGGGAGTACGGAGCAGTGCGGACCACCACCAGCGGAAGTGAAAACCAAACCTGTCACTCATTTGTCTTTTCTCTTCCTGCTGAAGCTAAACTTTTAAACCTTACAGAGAAAACGCTGCAACATTAGTATCACAGTAGTGTTCCCTCTGTCGTCTGCAGGTTTGTTATTACTGACTTTCTTCTTCTTCTTCTTCTTCTTCTCATTAAACTTTCCTCTTCTTCGTGGTATTTGTCCAGTATGGTTAATTCAGAGCGGCGCCCCCTGGTGGATTAACTGACAAACGCTCATTCCAACACATTAAATGTCAGTAGCAGCACTTTGTTCCAGTCAGACTAATGACAACGACAATAAAGCACATTACAAAAGGAACTAACAACTGGAATGGGATTATTAAGGACTAGGATCAGTACTCGGTATCGGCAAGTACTCAAATGGAAGTACTCGTACTCAGTCTGGAAAAAACATGGTATCGGTGCATCCCTAATTTGATTGGTTCTTCCAAGAGAAAGTGCATTGTGCCAATTATTTTATTTGTTTTTTTTTGTTGTTGTTGTTTTTCTTTTTCTTTTTTTTTTCTTTTTTTTTTCAAAATACAAAATCACACAAATACACTAAAAACACACACAAACACTCACAAATACACTAAAAACACACAAATACACTAAAAACACATACAAACACTCACAAATACACTAAAAACACACACAAACACTCGCAAATACATTAAAAACACACTAATGTTAAACTAAGGTTAAATTCTTTCAGTGTGTGTATTAGTACTTTTTCAACATTTTGAGCACAATTTCAACAATACCTCGATAATAACAACTGTGATAATTTTGGTCACAATAACCGTGATATGAAATTTTCATATGGTTACGTCTCTAGTCACAACTAGAAGTAGCAGGCCCTCCTGGATGAACCACTTTGACAGAGATCCCCTTCAGGATGGACAGGACAGTCCTGTTCTGCTGCCTGTCGATCGTCTTGCTCTGTCTTCCACACACCCATAAACACACACATTAAACACAAACGGCTGCTTATCTCTGGCCTCTTTTTGTCCCTCAGTAGATGGATGTATTTTGAGTGGGTTCTTTAGTTTGGTGGGTGACAGACCAGGCCTGTTTTAGCAGTGAGTTGAAGTCCACATATTTCGGAGCTAGTCATGCTTCAGGCAGGACACGTGATGCTCCAGATCAGTTCCAAATATACATTCTATTTTCTTCCCCTGTTGTGGGCATGAGAGCACGGCAGCCACTGACCCACGACTGACTGCTTTATTTTTAGGTTATTTTGGTTGGAATGCATGTGTGTATGAGAGATTATATTTACAAAAAAATCCAAGATGACTCTGAGCTTGGCACCGACACAAAGATGTGAATACAATGAAAGCTTGTAGGAGTATCCAGATTGTTTGTTTAAAGGCAGAGTATGTAGCATTTTCCTTCAAAAACACTGTATTGAGTGGTTTAATGACAGTGCCTTAGTCATCACATCCAACCCTCTATCAGTGTGTGATGCTGTACTCACCTCAGACCAGGTCCTCTGTCCAGATTCTCCATTTTCTTGTTGTTTCACTGTGTTCAGGATGTTTCTGGTTGTCCACACTGACATGTATAAAACTGTACCTACAGCCAATAACAACATCACACAATGTAAAAACACAAAACATAATATGCATTCATAACAGTAGAGGGTAGGGATGGGAATCCTTAAGAATTTAACGGTTCCGTTTCCATTATTGATATTGCTTTATCGATCCGATTCCTTATCGATTCTCTTATCCATTCTCATTGGGTGAGGAAATAAAAGAGTACAAACAGGTGTTTTTTCATTAACTGTCTGTTATATTTCCATCTGCACAGAAAATAGAACATATACAGTATGAACTAATAATAAGAACAGATGACACTGGGCCCGGTTTGTGGGGGGGGGGGCATACAGTGAAAGTGAAACTACAGACTCTTTACTAATTCCTCTATTGCCACATTTCTACTTCGTGGAACCAGTTCGACTCAGCTCGGCTTGTCTCCTGTTGTTGTGCACCTCATTTCCTTTCCCTTCTTACCTTCGTAACCTTGTATTTCAGGAGTTACGATGTTTGTTGCCCGCACCGAAACCAGGACCGGCGTTCACTCTGCCGCTACATTCACAAGCGCCGCTAAGTAGAGAATCAAATACGTGACATTCCTGTAAATGATTCACATGCTGTGGACAAATGTTTAAGGATATTGGAGGGATTCCACCTTTAGAAGACATGGAAGCTTTGACAGTGTTCCAGTGGACCTGGTGTGGTCTGTTTGGACCTGGTGTGGTCTGTTTGGACCTGGTGTGGTCTGTTTAGACCTGGTGTGGTCTGTTTGGACCTGGTGTGGTCTGTGTAGACCTGGTGTGGTCTGTTTGGACCTGGTGTGGTCTGTTTGGACCTGGTGTGGTCTGTTTAGACCTGGTGTGGTCTGTTTGGACCTGGTGTGGTCTGTTTAGACCTGGTGTGGTCTGTTTGGACCTGGTGTGGTCTGTTTGGACCTGGTGTGGTCTGTGTAGACCTGGTGTGGTCTGTTTGGACCTGGTGTGGTCTGTTTGGACCTGGTGTGGTCTGTGTAGACCTGGTGTGGTCTGTTTGGACCTGGTGTGGTCTGTTTAGACCTGGTGTGGTCTGTTTGGACCTGGTGTGGTCTGTGTAGACCTGGTGTGGTCTGTTTGGACCTGGTGTGGTCTGTTTGGACCTGGTGTGGTCTGTGTAGACCTGGTGTGGTCTGTTTGGACCTGGTGTGGTCTGTGTAGACCTGGTGTGGTCTGTTTAGTCCATTTCTGCCTCAACGCCATGTTGTCTTCGTTCTGACCAAAACAATGCAGCGTACATGTGACATCATCGCGTATGCACAATGAAGGCGGAATCGATAAGCAGAATCGTTAAGCAGGCAGGCAAACGATTCCAAGGAATCGAGCTACTGGGAACCGGTTCTCAAAAAAGAACCGGTTCTTGATTCCCATCCCTAATAGAGGGTCTGCATGTGACATCACTGTGGTTCCACCCACTGAGTGTCAGACAGAGGCAGATGAGTGACAGCGTTGGCTTCAATCCTGTCTAAACTGAAGAACAATATTTAATTAAAACTGGGGCAGAGCTGTTGTTCGTTGATTGTATTTTCAGGTTCTTAAAGCAGTGGGAGCTATCATTTTACAGACACCCAAAGACAGAAAAGAGAAGGAGATGGATCCACAAATCCAGGAAACCAAACCTAGATCTGTGGATCCTGTTTGGGGTCAGCTAACATTCACTGATGCTGTATTTTTGGCTCCAATCAGACCTGAAATGACCTATTGTTTTGGCTAACGGTCCTTCTTAGTGCAGCTCTTGGTTTCATGATCAGATCTTTCCTGGTTTTTGTCTTCATTTTGTGATTGTGAACCTTGTGCTCCTACATGATTAGTAAACGAACTGAAACTGAGGACAACCTAGTTTTTAGCTTAAAGGCCGACAGGCCGTAAGCTATTGTTGTCATGCAGCGTCTGTCATCGTCTGTTGTCCGTTACAAAACTTTCAACCGTCTTCTTCTCTGAAACTACAATTCCGATTGACTTCAAACGTGGTCTACAGCTTCTGTATGATGATGTCAACACAAGGGACTGAAATTATTTGGATCTGGATCTGATTCTGGATTTGGTGCAACTTTGAAACATGTTCCCATTATAAGAGATAAGAAGTGGATTGATCCAATAAATCAGTATCAATGATATCAAGTTGGAATTTGAATTTTTTACAGATCTGATTGGAATATGAGCAAAACATGGGCTATTTCTGTAATAGAATAAATACACAGAACTGGGTGAGAATAAATGGCATCTGGATACATTTCCCAAAGCTTTGAATTTGGCCGCTAAGATCCAGGACCATTGGTCCGATTTTTCAAATACGGGGGAACTGGAGAATAAAGCTACGACGGAGTATTAGGACCACAGAGGAAAAGAAAAACACTGGGCACTACAAGTATAAAGTCATAAAATATGGAGATAAAACCTGGAATTTAATGAGAATAAAGTCGAATACAAAAAGAAATCACAATGTTCTGAGAATAAAGTCGTAGTTATAAAAAAAGTCATAATTTAACAAAAATGTTATTTGTTTATGAGATTAAAGTCATCATATTCTGACAATAAATCCATAATATTACCAGAATAATGTGTTAATTTAAACCAGGTGGTGTAAATCTGCTAATTTCCCAGAATGCAGTGGTGCCCTGCTGGTCCACAGCAGTAGTATCTGTGTTGGATAAAGGACTGGATCTGAACTAGACTCAGTAAATCTGCTCAGTCCCAGTAGATCATGCATATATTCACTGGGGTCAGTCCACGACCTACTGGAAATGACCTTTGGATCAGCTGGTTCTGGGCCCTAGTTTTAGACCCTTTGGATCAGCTGGTTCTGGGCCCTAGTTTTGGAGCCTTTGGATCAGCTGGTTCTGGGCCCTAGTTTTAGACCCTTTGGATCAGCTGGTTCTGGGCCCTAGTTTTAGACCCTTTGGATCAGCTGGTTCTGGGCCCTAGTTTTAGACCCTTTGGATCAGCTGGTTCTGGGCCCTAGTTTTGGAGCCTTTGGATCAGCTGGTTCTGGGCCCTAGTTTTGGAGCCTTTGGATCAGCTGGTTCTGGGCCCTAGTTTTGGAGCCTTTGGATCAGCTGGTTCTGGGCCCTAGTTTTAGACCCTTTGGATCAGCTGGTTCTGGGCCCTAGTTTTGGAGCCTTTGGATCAGCTGGTTCTGGTCCTAGTTTTAGACCCTTTGGATCAGCTGGTTCTGGGCCCTAGTTTTGGAGCCTTTGGATCAGCTGGTTCTGGGCCCTAGTTTTAGACCCTTTGGATCAGCTGGTTCTGGGCCCTAGTTTTGGAGCCTTTGGATCAGCTGGTTCTGGTCCTAGTTTTGGACCCTTTGGATCAGCTGGTTCTGGGCCCTAGTTTTGGAGCCTTTGGATCAGCTGGTTCTGGTCCTAGTTTTGGAGCCTTTGGATCAGCTGGTTCTGGGCCCTAGTTTTAGACCCTTTGGATCAGCTGGTTCTGGGCCCTAGTTTTGGAGCCTTTGGATCAGCTGGTTCTGGTCCTAGTTTTGGAGCCTTTGGATCAGCTGGTTCTGGTCCTAGTTTTGGAGCCTTTGGATCAGCTGGTTCTGGGCCCTAGTTTTGGAGCCTTTGGATCAGCTGGTTCTGGGCCCTAGTTTTGGAGCCTTTGGATCAGCTGGTTCTGGGCCCTAGTTTTGGAGCCTTTGGATCAGCTGGTTCTGGTCCTAGTTTTGGAGCCTTTGGATCAGCTGGTTCTGGTCCTAGTTTTGGACCCTTTGGATCAGCTGGTTCTGGGCCCTAGTTTTGGAGCCTTTGGATCAGCTGGTTCTGGTCCTAGTTTTGGAGCCTTTGGATCAGCTGGTTCTGGGCCCTAGTTTTAGACCCTTTGGATCAGCTGGTTCTGGGCCCTAGTTTTGGAGCCTTTGGATCAGCTGGTTCTGGTCCTAGTTTTGGAGCCTTTGGATCAGCTGGTTCTGGTCCTAGTTTTGGAGCCTTTGGATCAGCTGGTTCTGGGCCCTAGTTTTGGAGCCTTTGGATCAGCTGGTTCTGGGCCCTAGTTTTGGAGCCTTTGGATCAGCTGGTTCTGGTCCTAGTTTTGGAGCCTTTGGATCAGCTGGTTCTGGTCCTAGTTTTGGACCCTTTGGATCAGCTGGTTCTGGGCCCTAGTTTTGGAGCCTTTGGATCAGCTGGTTCTGGTCCTAGTTTTGGAGCCTTTGGATCAGCTGGTTCTGGGCCCTAGTTTTAGACCCTTTGGATCAGCTGGTTCTGGGCCCTAGTTTTGGAGCCTTTGGATCAGCTGGTTCTGGTCCTAGTTTTGGAGCCTTTGGATCAGCTGGTTCTGGTCCTAGTTTTGGAGCCTTTGGATCAGCTGGTTCTGGGCCCTAGTTTTGGAGCCTTTGGATCAGCTGGTTCTGGGCCCTAGTTTTGGACCCTTTGGATCAGCTGGTTCTGGTCCTAGTTTTGGAGCCTGGTTGTCAGTCCTGATGAAACCATGTATATTAGTTTCAGGTCCAAATAGCGCTGACCCCCTCCCCCCTGGATCAGGTCTGGATCCTCCATGTGTGTCCACATGTCAGTGTTCATGGACCACTTGTTCTTTGGTAGCTCGTACAGATCCATGTCCAGTCCAACTGTCCTTCATTTAATTTCAGATTTCCCATGATCCTTTGCTCTGGTTGTGTTTACTGCTATACTCCGTCATGTTGAGCAGGTTGGTTTAAGACACTCAGTCTGACTGAGAGGGGCGTGGCCTGGGGGGGAAGTGACGGATGTGCAGACCCTGTATTTGTTATTGCGTTTATTATCAGTTCTGTCTGAGACACACACACGCGCACACACACACACACACACACACACACACACCTTTCAGCAGTAGGCCACTTGTTCTCTCAGTACAATCTAATGCTACGTTCACACAGCAGGTCTTAATGCACAATTCTGATTTTTTGGTGAAATCTGATTTTTTTTGTGCTCGTTCTTATTACACATTAAATACGACTTCTGTCAGTTTTGAGTATGAACTTTAATGCCACCCTGAAGTGCCCCGCATGCGCAAAAGAGGTCCTGGCATAATACGTGACCATGCAGACATGCCCTGTGTTTATGGAAGTAAATATGTTTTTGTCGCTCCTCCTCCTGGGACACAGAATTGTGACATTTGTCGCATTTCAATGACGTAAAGGTCGGATAAATGCGACCTGCCCGTTCAGACTAAAGTCGCATCGCAAAATATCAGATACGTATTGGATTTAGGACCACATCTGAAAGTGGCCTGGGTCGGATTTGAAAACATCATGTTTGTGCTGTTCAGACTGTCTGTAACAGCTCAGATACAGGTCACGTGAGCAAAAACATCAGATTAGGGCGACATTTGCCTGTAGTCTGAACGTGGCCTATGACTCATTCAACTGCCACTCATTCTTCTTCATTCAAATAAACACAAGAAACAGTTACATATTTACCTTTAAGTACAAGTATTAAGACCATGATGAAAAGTCCCCAAGAAGCAGAAGTTCTGCGTAAAAATACAACTCCATGTTGTCGCTGCAAGATGCTTAACTATTATATAGTGATCTTGGCGTTGGATGTTTTATCTCATATAGTAACATGGAGTGGTTGAGCTGATGGAATTTATTTTGACCAAAACCTAAAGCTGCCTTTTTACCTTATTCTTTTCAAATTTCACATCCATGTTCTTTACCATTAGTCCAGGTGCAGTGCAGTTTGATGACTGAATGTCACTGTTTGGATTTTTTTTTACAGTTTTTTTAGATTTCAACTTAGAATCTTTGTCAAACCCATTTCTAGGACTCTGTTCACCTGATTCTTCTCAAATTGGACACATGTTCTTTGCATGTGCCTTTCTCTCAATGTTTGCATCTTTTACAATTTTTGAAAGGTTTTTAAAAAGATTGAAAGTTAAATCTCATAATGAATCTGTGGGTAGGGCTGTTGTGGAGGCGTAAACAACAAAGAAATTTGTGGAGAATGAACTGGTTGTCAATCAGGCCTTCCTTTATTGTGCACAAGTGAGAAACTGACAGATGAAGCTCCGCCCTCTCTCAGAAGTCAGTTCTGACCCGTCCAGAAGTCCGTCTAACTTATATTAGCCTGCGCTAAGCTGAAATGGGACTGGTTAATATGATGTATGACGCTGTCACTAAGCAAAGGAAAGAAAATAAGATCCAAACAGACAGAACGGAAGAGCTTGGAGTTGTCCTGGGAAGTTTGAGGGCGTTGGGTTCTGCTGTACCGTGTGGTGTCGTTAGAGACAAAGTAGCTTAAAAACATGCAGAACTGAGAAACTGACTGAGAGGAAACATTCATATGTAGGCTGTGGTTCCAAAGAGAATGAAAACTGAAGAGCTGTCATAGGTGTCTGATAAACTAATGGAAGACTTCTGGTCAGAATTAGAATCAGTATTAACAGGGCGGGGTATCAGTGAGTAGGAGTGGCATTGTGGTGCAACTGGGCGGGGGTATTGGTAAGCTCCGCCTAGTTTTTCACTTGTTACATTTAATTCTTAGCCTTTTTAGTTTACCGGCCGACAGGCCGTAAGCTAGTGTCACCATCTGTCGTCTGTTACAAAACTGTCAATCATCTTCTTCTCCGAAACTACAATTCCGATTGACTTCAAACTTGGTATACAGCTTCTGTATGATGATGTCAACAAAAGTTAGTGGAATTATTTGGATCTGGATCTGATTCTGGATTTGGTGCCACTTTGAAAAATGTCCCCATTATCAGAGATAGGAAGTGGATGGATGCAGTAACTCAGTAAATCTAAATGATCTCCAGTGTAAATGTCTCCAGTCCAGCCCTGATGGGGAGATGAGCCAAACATAATGTCCACATGCTGATCAGGATCTTCTTCTGGATCTGGAACTGACGCAAAATTTAACATGGACTCTTATGGGGAAATCATTTCAATCGTCTTCTTCTCCCAAACTCCAGTTCTGATTGACTTCAAACTTGGTCTACAGCTTCTGTATGATGATGTCAGCACAAGGGACTGAAATTATTTGGACCTGGATCTGATTCTGGATTTGGTGCCACTTTGACAAATGTTCCCATTATAACAGATAGGAAGTGGATTGATCCAATAAATCAGTATCAATGATATCAAATTTGAGTTTGACTTTTTTACAGATCTGATTGAATATGAGCAAAACATGGACTATTTCTGTAATAGAAAAAAATAAATAGAACTGGGTGAGAATAAATGGATCTGGATACATTTACCTAAGCTTTGAATTTGGCCCCTTAGATACAGGGCCATTGGTCCGATTTTTAATTAAAAAATTAATTTAATTAAATAAAGTGAAAATACAAATGGAAAAACTGAATTAGTCACACTGCAGTTGTAGTCCCTGTTTTAGTCTGTGCAGTTGTACTATTCCAAAAGGCTGTAGTTTAAAGGTTCACAGCGCTGATGTTTAGGATTCAGTGACACTGAACAAAGACAAAGGCAGAATACAATCCAGTGTCTTGTCTCCTTTTGACCCCGTGGCCGGTCATGGACTGCAGGGATACTGTCTGTCTGTGTGTCTGTGTGTCTGTCTGTCCATCAGTGTCAGCTCCATTACTCTTCATCCATCTACGTCATGTTTGGTATTTAGGTGACAGTTCTTTGAATGTCGATCTCAACCTTCATTTCAAATTGTTCAGATTGGTGCCAACACGTCACATTTGGCCTTTGAAACCAGCGTTAACAGGATTACTCTTCAGGAACTCATCCCATCTTCATCATGTTTGGTATTTAGGTACAAACTGGAAGCAGAAGTTAACTCATCACATGTGGACGGCCGTGTTGACCTCCATGTCTCAGGTCTTTTGGGGTCAGTGTGTGGTCATTGGGGCAGAAGCATTGCAATAATAAATAAAGCAAAGAAGGTTTTGGATCAGAAATCAATGTTCCTTTGGCCCACTTTACACGACAGTGCTCTCAGGTGAAAACAACAAAAACCTTTTATCAGATGTGCCTTTTGTTTAGGCAGCAGTGGTGTTTCTGGGGGTTGCAAACACAAAAAAATGAAACCTCCTTCCAAAGTGGAAATCTAATAAATGCTCCACTCCCACATCACCATCTAAAGCACAGGTGTCAAACATGCGTCCCAGGGGCCGAATCCGGCCCACTGAAGGGTCCAATCTGGCCCCTGGGATGAATTTGTAAAATGCAAAAAATTACACTGAAGATACTAACAATTGAGGACGTTAAAATCATTTTAGGTCATTTCAGTCTAAAGTGGATCAGATCAGTAAAATACTATCAGAATAACCTATAAATAATGAAAACTGTAAATTTGTCTCTTTGTTTTAGTGTAAAAAAAGTAAAATTACACAAAAATGTTTACATTTACAGACTAGCCTTTAACAAAAAATGTGAATATCTGAAATGTCTTAAGAGAAGTATGTGGAATTTTAATAATATTCTCCCTGTTATTTAATGTTGTGTGTATTTGTAGATCCACTGTGATCTGTAAGTTGTGATTCACATGTATAAATGATAAAGTGTAATATTATTAACATTGCACTTATTTTACTAAAGAATTTTTAGGTTGTTCATATTTGTTCATGTTATGTTCAAGTACAATTCATAGATGTAAATGTTTTCATTACAGAATTTACTTTTTTCACTCTAAAGTTTTTATCCTGTTATTTATATTATTAGACTGGTTTGGCCCACTTTAGATCAGATAAGGCTAAATGTGGAACTGAACTAAAATGAGTTTGACAGCCTAAATTTCTTAGTTCCATCCACCACAAACCAACCATGTGTTTACATTCAGAGCCAGGAGGGAACTGAGCATCTGAGGAATTTTGTCGTGACGTGCATTGTGGGAAGTGGAGGTTCGCACAGCCGCCTGCAGCGACAGTACAACCATCTGATATTATACAGATGAAACAAACATGACGTAGAAATGGCTGGAGAGAAGCGGAGCTCCAGCTGTTTCTTCTGTTTGTTTCATCCATATAATATCAGATGGTTGTACTGTCGCTGCAGGCGGCTGTGTGAACCTCCACTTCCCACAATGCACGTCACGACAAAATTCCTCAGATGCTCAGTTCCCTCCTGGCTCTGAATGTAAACACAATGTTGGTTTGTGGTGGATGGAACTAAGAAACTGTTCAGCATGATGGAAGAGATTCAGCTGAGGAATGCCAGACAGACTTAGGATTTCATGATACTGAGGATATGACTGAGGATGGACAGATTTGATGAAAAACTGGTGACGAAAGTCTCCTGCAGCTTTAAGAGTTACAGAGATGAGGGAGGTGTTGGGTATCACTGGGTGTAAGAAGGATGTATAAGTGTAAATGTGGTATGTGTAAATATATATATATTTATATATGCATGTGTGTGTATCTAGGTACCTATATATTTATGTACATATATATGTGTGTTTATGTAAATTCTATTTATATTTCCTCTTAATGATATAAAGTCAGAATTAAAATGATTTAGCATTAAATATCAGGCATTAGAGTATAGATATGTTAGAGTAGGAAGCTTATTATTGTTATTCATTATTTAAGGAGAAGGGGTGGGAGTTTTTAAGTTATACTTCCTCTCACTCCTTTTCAAATATGTATTTTATGTGTTGTGTTTAAATGTTTTGTTTGTTTATTTATTTTTCTTCTTTTTTTTACATTCATATTTGAAATAAACATTTCAGTCAATCAGATGGGAGAAACATAATGATACTGATAGAAGAGCAACAGGGCAGGAGGGCACTGGTGGTCCATAAAGCAAACACTTTACCTTTGACTTTATCACAAGTACAATACTTATCCATGACATGTAGCAGGTATAAAATGGATATACTTAAGTGTAATGTGTACTCGAAGTGCAGTACTTGAGTACTTGAGTAAACATACTTTGCTTCATTCCACCGCTGCTGTTCTTCATAAGAGCACACACCATGGCACCGGACCCCAGTCACCCCCTTAGTCCATACTGTGGCTCAGGTGGGAGAGCGGGTTCGAATCCTGGCTCCGACTGTCCACATGTTGAAGTGTCCTTGGGCAAAACGCTGAACCCTGCATGTCCCCTGGTAGGGCCCTGCAGCAGCAGCCTACTGGTGCTGGTGTAAGAGTGTGTGTGTGTGTGTGTGTGTGTGTGTGTGTGTGTGTGTGTGAACGGGTGAATGTGAAGCTTTGTGAAGCGCTTTGGGCGCATGAAGGTGGAGAAAATGCACTATATAAGCAGGGTTGGGCAAGTTACTTTTAAAAAGTAATTAGTTATAGTTACTAGTTATAGTTACATTTCAGCATTGTAACGTTTCACATAATAATAATTCATTAGATTACCCGTTACTGGAAAACAATAACGCTGTTAGTAACGCTGCTGTTTTTATCGCCGTTATTCCCACCACTGTGTATCAGTGCAGTGGGTTTACCAGTGCTGGGTCTCAGGAGGGTACGGTGGTGGAGTAGTAGTTTTTGGACTAGTGTCGTATGTTTCTTGTGAGTGATGTGCTGTATTCTCGTGGCAGTACGAACCGTGGAAACAGTTTTCCTGTGAAGGACAAAGTAAAATAAAGGACTATCTGTGACTGGACCACAGCTGCTCAAAGATAAAGAGCCAAACTTGGTCCTCTCTCAGGGCAGTTACAGACCCATTTGGCTGATTGACCATTTCGTATAAAAGCACTGCAGCTCCATTTTATCAGTGAAATCAGATCAGTTTGAAATTTTTTAAAGTGAAATTCAAGAAAAGATGATGAATGTGTAAATACACATTGAAAAACTGAGCCTTTGGTCTTTGTTCCAGGTCTTGATGCTTCTCGACAGCAGCGACGCAGACTCGTTCCTGTGCCAGCGTCTGCCCGCCCTCGCCTCCATGTTCAGGAGTGACGGCGGCGGAGGGGGCGTGGCCACGGCCTACGTCTGCTCAGGCTTCAGCTGCTCGCTGCCCGTCACCGACGCCCTGGAGCTGCGCAGGATGTTACTGGACGGGATGGATGAGACAGACGTGCAATGAAACCTCCACATCAGCAACAGATGCCAGTTCATGTCAACTGGACACTGTAAAAAACATGCTTTACTGCAAAACCAAACGCGTCTGTTAGAATGAGCTTTAAAAGTGAATCAAATGTACCAAGAATGTGGGATTTATTCACATTCATAGAACTTTACCAAGTCTTTTATGTTTTCACTGAATCTGTCATTTAGTTCAAAAAGAAATAATAATAATAATAATAATAATAATAATAAAAAACTAAAACCTCAACAACCTTATAGTCATCAATATTTATTATTAGATTTTATTTTATTTTACTGAAGTTGGCCAACATTTAATCAATGCCTGACTTAACTGTTTAATTCAATTTAATATTTGTTAAAAGTACCTTTATTTACCTCTGGTTTTCAGCTAAAGTTATATTTATTTACTAAGTAAGAATTTTCTCCAGTCGGTTTTATACAAATTTTAAAAAAATATTTATTTATTACATATATTTATTTAATTTAATGATCAGTGAATGATTGAAATAGATAATGATCTAAAATATTTATATAGAGATAAATGTCACAAAATTTGACCCAGAGATTAAGTACAAATAAAAAAATACCCCAGGACTTCAACTAAATTAATGTATGGAAAATATTTAGTAAATGTCACCATTTTTGAGACACGTTGGATTAACTTTTTAATAGATTTAATATGTTAAATCTATTGAATAATATTAGACGTCACTTTGTTGCAACCGCTGATCACACTTTTTCAAGTGTAGCTTATTCTTATTCTTATTTTTCAGTCTCTCTATCCAGATATGACCTCAGGTCTCCAGTGGTTTGAACAGGATTTCAGTCGCCACAGTTCTGCATATGAGACGTATTGAAATTCAGTTTTTTTTAAACTGTCCTGTTTGTTTCCTTCTTGTCTGGAAAACAGCAGCAGGCGGCTGAACGTATGTAGTCCTGTTAACAGGGCGTCGTGGTTTGACTGTTAACCCAGAAGTGAAACCCTAGTTTATACCTTAGATTCAGCCCACAGACCTCTGTCAGCCCTGTGCTCCAGACACATCCTTTAGCGTCTGTGGATCTGACACAGACTGTAGTCTGTATGCATCAGCACAGCCCCTCACTAAACACCATATGACCATCCGTGACCACAGGAACACATACCAACCAAACTAATGCTGTGTTTGTGCGAGGAAAGTGAACGACCCAGCCACTGTGGCTACATGAGTAGAAGTGAGTGGAGACACAAAGGCCACAGCCAGTCTGGTCCAGTCTGGTCCAGTTTGGGTCCAGTCTGGTCCAGTCTAGGTCCAGTCTGGTCCAGTTTGGGTCCAGTCTGGGTCCAGTCTGGTCCAGTCTGGTCCAGTTTGGGTCCAGTCTGGTCCAGTTTGGGTCCAGTCTGGGTCCAGTCTGGTCCAGTCTGGTCCAGTTTGGGTCCAGTCTGGGTCCAGTCTGGTCCAGTCTGGTCCAGTCTGGTCCAGTTTGGGTCCAGTCTGGGTCCAGTCTGGTCCAGTTTGGGTCCAGTCTGGGTCCCTGCAGCGGGGCACGTAGCGGACCGTGGTGACGAGCATAGCTCCCCTGGGAAATTTCTGTAAAAGTGAATTCTTTTTCCTGCATTCTGCTGCTTTTTGAACTTAAAATCTGTTCAATCTGGCTTCAGTTTCACACAAAAAAAATCATAAAAAATTAACTTAAGTCAGTGTTTTCATCTAAACTATTTTTATTTCTAATCTAACGTAAAACAAAACAATAAATGATAGACTCATAAATACAATTATTCTGACCACTGATGTTCATGAGATTCAATATAAAATAAATTTACCATTGAGACATGATTTAACTACAAACGAGGATCCAGATCATAAAAAAAATTCAAAGTGAAACCTCTGAGTATGATCCCATACATTAGGGATGCACCCATACCACTGTTTTCCAGACCGAGTACGAGTACTTCCATTTGAGTACTTGCCGATACCTAGTACTGATCCTAGTCCTTAATAATCCCATTCCAGTTGTTAGTTCCTTTTGTAAATGTGCTTTATTGTCGTTGTCATTAGTCTGACTGGAACAAAGTGCTGCTACTGACATTTAATGTGTTGGAATGAGCGTTTGTCAGTTAATCCACCAGGGGGCGCCGCTCTGAATTAACCATACTGGACAAATACCACGAAGAAGAGGAAAGTTTAATGAAGAAGAAGAAGAAAGTCAGTAATACCAAACCTGTAGACGACAGAGGAACACTACTGTGATACTAATGTTAGTGTTTTCTCTGTAAGGTTTAAAAGTTTAGCTTCAGCAGGAAGAGAAAAGACAGATGAGTGACAGGTTTGGTTTTCACTTCCGCTGGCGGCGGTCCGCACCGCTCCGTACTCCCACTGGTATTCTGTGTCTGGGTACTCATCCTCCATCAGCTGGAAAACAGATGAATGTAGTCAGATTACAGACAGAAGGCTGCGTCTGTATCTGTGTGTGAACGGTACTGTCAGTGTTACTCTGATCATTTCTTTGGTTCCATCTCCACACTCTTCACACTCACACACATTCTTCCTCCTCCTCGTACCTGCTGCACTGAACTGGGAATGGCACACGGACACAAGTGGGATCGCTGCATTTGTATCGGATTACTTTTACGAGTACGAGTACACACACTGAGTATCGGAGCTGATACCTGATGCTCGTATCGGTGCATCCCTACCATACATCCTATCTTTATAATAAAATTTTTTTTTTTTAAATTTACCTTCTCACTTCCCTTTGCTTCAGCAGCTCCTCTGCTTTCAGTAGATGTTGGACATGATGAAATGAAGGAGCGGTAACTTCCCACAAGTGACGTGTGCAGTGGGAATTCCTAAAAAATCAGAAACGTTGGGGTGAGTTGGATCTCTGTCGGCAGCGCTCTTCAGTAGTGGAGGCCACATTTGTTCTTTTCCTTGGTTATCGCTCGGACATTTTTGATCACAGATGGAAGCTGGTTTATTTGACTCAAAAACACCTTCACCACTGTGGATACACGGGTGGAAAACAACTTCATCAACCAGGAAAATGGATCGCCAGTGGTGATGTGGTGATAGGCTAGTGCAAGCCTGGGAATATAAGTCTTCCTTTTGTTTTTCCTGGATTTGTATTCTTGTCTGACTACAGATTCTACAGTTTTGCATGACTTTGGGCCAATAGTGCAATAGTTTGGAAGAAATCTGAAACAAATGTGCTGGTTGTTAAGTGACGCACTAGTGTGTACGTTCCCATTCACGACCTGGACTGTGTTTAGCCGTAGCCTTACTGAGTCCTTTTTAGAGAACACATTCACTACAGTGGCAGCATTTCAATGAGCGAGATGTTACAAAAGTCATGTAAGTTTTGGACTCATAATGTTTCTGAGCCTCGACCTGAACAACTGGAGGAACCCCCACATCATCACATCTGGAACCAGTCTGGAGCCATCAGACCACAGGACCTCTGTCCATTAAAACACAGTCCAAACTTTGTGCTCTTTATTTAACTGATGGTTGTTGAACATCCTGAGAACCGAGAACTACAAGTCCAAGTTCCAGTAACACTTTAGAAGAAGTCCACACTATGAAGCATCAGTTAAGGATTAATAAATACTGAATTCATTATTTATAAAGCAGATTTATGACATGAATACTCATTAATATATGGTTTATAAACACAGTTATAAATGTTTTACTCATCATTAATAAGTATTTTCATACTTTATAAATTATGGATTCAGCATTTAAACAGTTAGTATTGCATCATTTACAAACCAGTTGTGATGTGCGTTTCTGCTCACACATACACTAGTCACACATGTACTAATGGTGAGTGAATATGTTAGTATTTTATATGAACTCACTCATTTATTTTCCAGTAGATGTCCTATAAACAGTTATTAATGCAGGAATTCATTCTTTCAGGTAGTTCTAAAGCACTAACTACTCATGAATTCAGTCTGTGGTGTGAGCTCATCTAAAGTGTGCACTATCTGTGACATTTAAAGCATTTACTAATGAGATTTAAAGGATGGAAATGAATAAAGACTCACAAAAGTCTGAGTTATTCGAACAAATGAAAGACACAGCACATGGGATTATTAAAACAAACTGCATGAATGAATGATTATGATTATGAATGATGAGTAAAACATGTATAACTTTGCTTATAAACCATATATTGAGTATTTATGTCTGAAATCTGCTTTAGAAATGATGAATTCAGTATTTGTGCTTAACTGATGCTTCATGGTGTGGACTGATTCTAAAGTGTTACCCAAGTTTCTTCTTTTTTGCATGAAAACAAATATTGAATGAAAACATCAAGCATGACAAGAATGTTTTTCAGACACAGTTTTAGTTTTTTAATGAATGTCTTTTGCAGTGGACACACTCACTGATGTCTGCGGCAGTTCTTCATTGTCAACACTTTTATCACAGAAAGATGATTTAAAAAAATCACAAAAAACTGAAACTGCTCCACAGCCCAGAAACATCACAGCCCAATAATGGAATGGTCTGTAGAACACCATTTCACAGGTACTCAGGCCTTCAGAGCACAGGTGTCACACATGCGGCCTGGGGGCCAAATCTGGCCCCCCCGCCGAAGGTTCCATCCCGGCCCTATAGGATGAAAGGTCATAACTGAACCTGAACAGTCCAGGTGGTTCAGGTTCCACATACAGACCAATGGGATCTACAGTCAGAAGAACAACACAATAAACCAGAAAGAATGACAAACACACATTTACTGTGAAAAATTATGTGGAAAAAATTAAGTGAAAAAAATAAGATTACACTGTGAAAATATTTACATTTACAAAACTGTTCTTTCACAATAAAATACAAATAAATACATAAATAAAAACACAGATGAACAACCTGAACTGTGCAGTTTGAACAATATTCTGTCTGTTCCTAAATGTTTGGTGCATTTATGGATCCACTGGATCTGCAGTTGTGTTCCGAATAACAGATGGAATATTGGAGAAACTGTTCACATTTTAGTTCAAACTCCAACATTTGAACAATATTCTGTCTGTTCCCAAATGTTTATGGAACACTGTGTGGAAATGCACATGTAGAAATAAGAAGTCCAGGCAGAATAGTGTTCAAATTGCACTAATTTTTCAAATGAAATTTCTGTTTTTTCAGGTTATTCACATCTTTTTTTGTTAAATGAAAATATTTTCATAATTTAATTGAAGTTTTTTTTTGTACTAAAACAAAAAGAAGAACTTGAATGTCATTATTTCTAGGTTATGAAGTCATTATTTCACTGGTTCTGGCCCACTGCAGATCAAATTGGACTAAATATGGGACTGAACTAAAGTGAGTTGGACACCTCTGCTTTAGAAGGAACGACAGCTGAGTCATATTTATTTATTCTGTGACACAGTGTGACTCAGATGACAGATGTGGAGGTTGCAGGTTTGTATATGTGCATGTACATAGAAGAGTTTTTCTGTTCTTTACTGAGCGCACTCACCATCTGCTCGTACTCTGGTTTATTTGTCCACAGTTGAGACTTTCGTCCACAACTCCCCTGACTTTTGTCTTCTGGCTTTTATCTCAAGGTTAGATAAGGAGAATCCACAGCATGTATGCGCACAACCCTCCAGAATAAAAGCTTTTGTCCAAGAAGCAGAGTCCACGTCATTTGTGGAAGTGTCTTCTCACTTTTTCTTCATATTCATCATTTATCTTGTTGCAGAAAATGAGAAAAACACGATGTTCAGACAGCAGGTTTTAATGCACAGTTCAGATTTTTTGGTGAAATCTGATGTTTTTGTGTGCTTGTTCATATTAAATGTGACTTTTATCAGTTTTGAATATGACCTGAATGTGACCCTGAAGTGACCCACATGCGTAAAAGCGGTCCTGACGTAGTATGTGACCACACAGCAGGCACTGTGTTTACGGAAGTAAGTCTCGTCTCGATGTGGTGTTTTTCCCACCACTCCTCCTGGGAGGGAGAATTGTGACATTTGTCGTGTTTCAGTGATGTAAAGGTCGGATAAATGCGACCTGGCCGTTCAGACTAAAGCAGGGCTGTCAAACTCATTTCAGTTCAGGGAGCGCATTCAGTCCAGTATGATCTGCAGTGGGCCGGACCAGTAAAATAATAACTGTGAGAAAAGGTTAATTAAATTATGATCCTGTTTACATCTACAAAGTTTCCTTAAAAATCGGAATAATAGGAACAACTCAAAATGTCTTAAGGAAAATAAGTGCAATTTAAAAAACATTCTGCCTCAGTTTATCATTTCCACATGTACATTATAACGTACAGATCACAGTGGATCTACAAACACAAAACATTTAAGAACAGAATGTTGGTACAATTGCATTTACTTCTCTCAAGACATTTCCATTTGTTCATATTTGTTCAGGTTATTAAATTTTTTTGTAAAAGTATAGTTTGTTAATGTAAACATTTTCATGCAATTTAACTGTTTTACACCAAAAAAAGAGAAAATTTGCAGATGTCATTATTTATAGGATATTATGATCATATTTTGCTGCTCTGATCCACTTGAGAACTAATTGGTCCGTATGCATCTGCATGAGGAACCTGAATTAAAACGGTTTTGACACCATTAATTGGTAATTTCTTCAGTGTAATTTTTGCATTTCACAAATTCATCCTACGGGCCAGATTGGACCCTTTGGGGGGACGGATTTGGCCCCCGGGCCACATGTTTGACACCTGTGGACTAAAGGCACATTGCAAAATATTTGATATGAATTGCATTTCGGACCACATATGAAAGTGGCCTGGGTTGGATTTGAAAAAAATCAGATTTGTGTTGTTCATACTGTCTTTAACAGATTAGATACAGGTACATATGGGCAAAAACATTGGACTGGGGCCACAGTTGCCTGTGGTCTGAACGTAGTTTAAGTGTCAGGATGTTTAGTGATGTGTTGTTTCTGTGTGAACAAAACGATGGGAAGAGTCTTCCAGGAACACAGTCTCAGCCTTTTTTCTTCCTTTTGACTATAAATACTCATCGTGGAGAGAGAACGTTGATGGTTTGCGTTCTTTCCTTGTCTTTTCCCCCATTTGCCTCAGTGAAGGTGATGTAAACTGTGCGACAGACAGATGGGATGATGTTGGATGGTGGAGTTTACCTCAGAGGATCTGAACACAATGAGGAAGTAACAAACCAGCAACATGGAAACCTCACAACAGTCCCAACAAAAAAGAATGAAGGAAAAACACACAAGAAAAAAACAAGCTGAAAATGACCATGCAACAGATGTACCCAGACAAAACACCTGAAAGACGTAAAAAAAAAAAAAAAGTGTATATATACATATATATATATATATATATATATATATATATATATATATATATATATATATATATATATAAACCATTGCTGTGAGCTTTCTAGTCCTATGATCTGAACATTAAAGTGAAGATGACAGAGTCAGATTCAGAAGTGATTTATGTGAACATGGTGGAACATTTTAAATCCTGTGTGTGCTCATTAAAACCCTAAAGGCTGTTTGTGTTCTGTCAGGAGTTTAACTGCACTCACAGCAACTATTAGACTTTTTATGGAGCTTTTGTCAGATTAATCATTAATAATGTAGCAGCATAGTTTTAAATGACAGAGTCCCTGCTATCGCACGGTAAAATATAAAATTTAATAATGAAATCAACTAAAGGCTTCCCAAATGCTGTAATAAATGAAGCATGATGAGTTGAGCAGATGTCAGCATGTGGCCCCAGAGTTTACAACAGTCTCCTGTATTTGTGTCGTGTTTGAACTTAAAACAAAGAGAAGTCATTATAGTTATATTTAAATTTTACTTTATTTACTGTGGGAAAATTTCAGGGAGCTATTTATTGAAGCTTTTATTCAACTTTATAAGAGATTCTTCTGAGTCTAGGAAATCCATGCACTTCTGGAGCTATTATTTTCTATTTGTTTGATTAAATAAACATGTTTTAGGCATTTAAATGAAGTTCAGTGTTTGCATTATTCCAAATTTTTGACACCAATTTTTACACTTTTACTGCAAATGAATATCGGCTCCAAATATCAGTTATCGGCCTCCTCTGACTACTAATAATCGGTATCAGCCCTTAAAACCTGTATCAGTCAATCTCTTATATATATATATATATATATATATATATATATATATATATATATATATATATATATATATATATATATATATATATATATATATATATCCTCCAGAGACCCAGCCATGCATGTTTGTCTTCTGTAGGGGACAAAAGTTTGACAGTTTACTGTTGTTCATTGCAAAGGATATTCCATAAAAAATACATAAAAATGACTGTACAAATGTGTCTGAAAAATCTGTTGTATTATGTAGTTTCCAATAAAAACGAGTGTTTAATGGAAAACAGCTAAAATGTGCTGGGTCTCAGCAGGAGGATACGAGATGGGAATAATAACATGAAAAACATGGAAAGAAAAGCACAAAAATATCAAGATGTAAACAACAGAAAGCATGTAAAAAAAAAAAAAAATTAAAAATTAAAACGGCATGAAGTGGAGCAGGGAGTTTGAGAGATAAGACAATAAAAGTACAAATGGCAACAAGCTGAAAATGATTTCAAAGATCAAAAAAAAAAAAAAAAAAATGGGAACGCTGTAGAACATTGTGATGACCAGAGGTGGGTAGAGTATCCAAAAATTAGACTCAAGTAAAAGTACTGTTACTTTAGAAACATATTACTCAAGTGCAAGTAAAAAGTAGTCATCAAATAATTACTCAAGTAAAAGTAAAAAAGTACTTAATGAAAAAATTACTCAAGTACTGAGTACTTCCTGAGTAACATCATATTAATTGTTCTTTTAAATTCAACAATTACTAAATGAAATGTTAAAATAAAATATAGAAAATATATGAGAACATTACAGCTAGTTACAAATATACCTCACAGTAATCATTGTTGGTTCCATCACTTTAATATTTGTAGTCTGTTCTTCTGGAGGCAGATACTGTGCATGTTTTTCTGTTTACTTTTACCAGTCAGCCTTGATATCTTTATCTTAACATATCTTCCCCTTCTGTTGAATTTCTTTAACTCGTGAGTTTTGGGCGGAAATCTTTCTAACAAAACAAAACAAATGGTTCATCCACTAACAAATGACCCAAAATAAAAGTAACAAGTAGAATGTGCACCATTGTAATGGAGTAGAAGTAGCGTTTCTTCTTCATAAATTTACTCGAGTAAAAGGAAAAAGTATGTCATATTAAAAGTACTCTTAAAAGTACAATTTATGTAAAAAGTTACTTAAGTAAATGTAACAGAGTAAATGTAATGGGTTACTACCCACCTCTGGTGACGACCCCCTGTTCCCAGTGAGGCCTGTCCTGCACCTGTGCCCCTCCCATCATCAGTGTCCCCTCCCCTCATCTGCTGTAGCTCCTCCCATCAGCCCCATGACCCCCACTGACCCCCACTGACCCCACTGACCCCCACTGACCCCACTGACCCCACTGACCCCCACTGACCCCACTGACCTGGAGACTGTAGGTCAACATAACCGTCCAAAGCTGACCCACAGTTTGACCTTGAAAATGAAGGTCAACACCCAAAAAACTTTCCAAGAGCCTCCCAAGTCATACCTGAAACCAAACATGAAGGAGAGGATGATTTGGGGACGAGTGATCGTGTTGAAGGTAAAAATGATGGAAACAGAATGAGAACCTGACACTTTAAAGAGATGAAGAGGATGAAACGAAGACAAAAGACAAAAGGAAAATGACATCAGATGAAAACATCCTCAGAAGGTGATATAAGTAACAGGATAACATTTACACAAAGTAACAAATTCAAAACAATGTGAGAAAGCCCAACAACCTCCGAATGTAAAAATGGAACAATTAGAAGGATTCAAACACCTCCAGACCATAATAATGTGGATACTGAGTGGAAGTGTGGAGATGGGCTTGTGTGTGAGCCATCTGCCTTGTTCTTCTCCAGTTCTATAAATACTCCTCATACAGACAGGGAGCCGCTGTGTCTTCTCCTCGTCTTTTAGCTCCAGTCGGTTTCATGAAGGTAACCTTACAGTGGACCTGCAGTGGATGTTCTCTGGTGTCTGCTTCAGAATCCTGGAGAATCCTGGTGTAGGCGTTGTAGACTTCTCGGTCCCTGTTCCGTCAGTCCCACATGGTCACAGACAGGTTCCTCCTTCATGGGCTGTTCCAGCACCAGTACTGACCCAGGCGTTCGTTTCTGGGTTCAATAGTGAACGCAGCCGTTTGTTCGCCCTTCAGCGCAAATAGTGAATGAACGATGGGTCTGCGAACGCAGAGGCTGAATGAACGCAGAATCTGTTTCTGCGCTGGTTGTGTTCGCTAAACCATCGTTCACTCACTATTTGTGTTGAAGGGTTCGTTAAACAGATGTGTTCACTGTTGAACCCAGAACAAACACCTCTGCTCCAGATGTTTCCACTCATCTGATCTGACAGCACTATGGGGAGAAGGAAGAAGTATTATGGGATGTCTGTGAGCACACATCTGTGAGCTCCTCCCTTCAAGGTTCGAATAGTTTTGGATTTTTCATTCTAGTTTAGTTTTATTTAGTTTTGACTTTTTTTTTCTCTAATTCAGTTTGTTTTAATTAGTTTTTAGAGCAGGTTTGATAGTTTTTATGAGTTTTTGTTATTTTCTAAATGCTTAGTTTTGGTTTAGTTGTAGTTTTCTTGTAGTTCAGTTGTAGTTCAGTTGTAGTTTAGTTGTAGTTCAGTTGTAGTTCAGTTGTAGTTTAGTTGTAGTTCAGTTTTAGTTCAGTTGTAGTTCAGTTATAGTTCAGTTGTAGTTCAGTTGTAGTTCAGTTGTAGTTTAGTTGTAGTTCAGTTGTAGTTCAGTTGTAGTTCAGTTGTAGTTTAGTTGTAGTTCAGTTGTAGTTCAGTTGTAGTTTAGCTGTAGTTCAGTTGTAGTTCAGTTGTAGTTTAGTTGTAGTTCAGTTGTAGTTTAGTTGTAGTTCAGTTGTAGTTCAGTTTTAGTTTAGTTGTAGTTCAGTTGTAGTTCAGTTGTAGTTTAGCTGTAGTTCAGTTATAGTTCAGTTGTAGTTTAGTTGTAGTTCAGTTGTAGTTCAGTTGTAGTTTAGTTGTAGTTCAGTTTTAGTTTAGTTGTAGTTCAGTTGTAGTTTAGCTGTAGTTCAGTTGTAGTTTAGTTGTAGTTCAGTTGTAGTTCAGCTGTAGTTCAGTTGTAGTTCAGTTGTAGTTCAGTTCAGTTGTAGTTCAGTTGTAGTTCAGTTGTAGTTCAGTTGTAGTTCAGCTGTAGTTCAGTTGTAGTTCAGTTGTAGTTCAGTTCAGTTGTAGTTCAGTTGTTGTTCAGTTGTAGTTCAGTTCAGTTGTTGTTCAGTTGTAGTTCAGTTGTAGTTCAGTTCAGTTGTTGTTCAGTTGTAGTTCAGTTGTAGTTCAGTTGTAGTTCAGTTGTAGTTCAGTTGTAGTTCAGCTGTAGTTCAGTTGTAGTTTAGTTGTAGTTCAGTTGTAGTTCAGTTGTAGTTTAGTTGTAGTTCAGTTTTAGTTTAGTTATAGTTCAGTTGTAGTTCAGTTGTAGTTCAGCTGTAGTTTAGTTGTAGTTCAGTTGTAGTTCAGTTGTAGTTTAGTTGTAGTTCAGCTGTAGTTCAGTTGTAGTTCAGTTGTAGTTCAGTTGTAGTTTAGTTGTAGTTCAGTTGTAGTTCAGTTGTAGTTTAGCTGTAGTTCAGTTGTAGTTTAGTTGTAGTTCAGTTGTAGTTCAGTTGTAATTCAGTTGTAGTTTAGTTGTAGTTCAGTTGTAGTTCAGTTGTAGTTCAGTTGTAGTTCAGTTGTAGTTTAGCTGTAGTTCAGTTGTAGTTTAGTTGTAGTTTAGCTGTAGTTCAGTTGTAGTTCAGTTGTAGTTCAGTTGTAGTTTAGCTGTAGTTCAGTTGTAGTTTAGTTGTAGTTCAGTTGTAGTTTAGTTCAGTTGTAGTTCAGTTGTAGTTCAGTTGTAGTTTAGTTGTAGTTCAGTTGTAGTTCAGTTGTAGTTCAGTTGTAGTTTAGTTGTAGTTCAGTTGTAGTTTAGTTGTAGTTTAGTTGTCGTTCAGTTGTAGTTCAGTTGTAGTTTAGTTGTAGTTCAGTTGTAGTTCAGTTGTAGTTCAGTTGTTGTTCAGTTGTAGTTCAGTTGTTGTTCAGTTGTAGTTCAGTTGTAGTTCAGTTTAGTTCAGTTGTAGTTCAGTTTTAGTTTAGTTGTAGTTCAGTTGTAGTTCAGTTGTAGTTTAGTTTAGTTCAGTTGTAGTTTAGTTGTAGTTCAGTTGTAGTTCAGTTGTAGTTCAGTTGTAGTTTAGTTGTAGTTCAGTTGTAGTTTAGTTTAGTTCAGTTGTAGTTTAGTTGTAGTTCAGTTGTAGTTTAGTTGTAGTTCAGTTGTAGTTCAGTTGTAGTTCAGTTGTAGTTTAGTTGTAGTTCAGTTGTAGTTCAGTTGTAGTTTAGTTGTAGTTCAGTTGTAGTTCAGTTGTAGTTTAGTTGTAGTTCAGTTGTAGTTCAGTTGTAGTTTAGTTGTAGTTCAGTTGTAGTTTAGTTGTAGTTCAGTTGTAGTTCAGCTGTAGTTCAGTTGTAGTTCAGTTGTAGTTCAGTTGTAGTTCAGTTGTAGTTTAGTTGTAGTTTAGCTGTAGTTCAGTTGTAGTTTAGTTGTAGTTCAGTTGTAGTTTAGTTGTAGTTCAGTTGTAGTTTAGTTGTAGTTCAGTTGTAGTTCAGCTGTAGTTCAGTTATAGTTCAGTTGTAGTTTAGTTGTAGTTCAGTTGTAGTTCAGTTGTAGTTTAGTTGTAGTTCAGTTGTAGTTTAGTTGTAGTTCAGTTGTAGTTCAGTTGTAGTTCAGTTGTAGTTCAGTGGTCTCTTTTCTCTTCTTCTCTGTGCTCCTATTCAAATCAATCCCAGACAGGACTCTGCTGCTTTAGTCTCCATGTTTCCAGGTAGAGTGGGGACCAGAAGACGACTGGAAACCACAAGTGAACACAAGTGACGGAGCAAAAAGTGTCGTATGGAGACAGCACAGAAAACTGAGAGAGACAAAGAAATCCATTGAACATCAATCTGACATTGACAAAGACCAAAACCAAGGGAATTTGATCCAGAATTTTTATCTGTTTTAGTTAGTTTAGTAAACACACAATACAGTTTCAGTTAGTTATTGTTTTTTTTTTCTTTTAATTATAGTTTTTAATTATTTCAGTTAATGGAAATGTTTTTACAATTGCAGTTTTTGTCATTTCGTTAGTTTTTGTTAACGATAATAACCTTGCCTCCCTTCCCCTCACCTGTCTGGATGGACCACCTCACCCTCATCTGAATATAGATGGACTCCCTCAGCTGTCTGCATGTAAGGGTTAGGGTTTGGTTTGGTTTTAAACTCTTCTTCTTCACTTGTTGTAACATCCATCACCATCTGTTTTTTTTTTTTTTTACATGACTGTAGTTGCACAAAAAGGTCTTTCCATTGCAGTTTTGTGTGATATACCAATTTCGCTGCACCTGAAAAACCACCGCTTGCAAGAGCAAAAACTTTTGATTGAAAAAAGGGTGTTTTGTCATTTTTCTATTTGGAAAATTTTTATGTGCAAGTTCTACTCATGCAATTTGAGGATCAACAGAAAAGCGACTTCTGACTGATACTGGTTCACTCACACAAACACCAACACATACTTTAACTCAATCTGTCTCACTGACCAATACTGGTTTACTGGTACTGATCACCTGGAATCAACGATGGTACGTCACTTACAGCCATTGGCTGCTCTCATAGGTTCTGACTCCGCCCATAATTCACCTGAAGGTCCAGTGTGGTGCATTTAGGGGGATTTTTGACTGAACTTGTGCCTCTCCTTCTCATAAGTACCAGATTTTTCGGACTATAAGGCGCACTTAAAATCCTGTATTTTTCTCAAAAACGGACAGTGTGCCTTTTAATCTGCTGCGCCTTATGTATTCATTCTGGTTTGGAGTTTGTCATCATTCCGGGTGCATGAACCAAAGAACTCCAACCACTAGATACTGGTGTCAACAGGTCGTTCAGAGTTAAACTGTGAGCTGCGTGGGAGCACTGGAGGACAGAAGGCCAACACACATTCACCAGGACGGAGGCAACGCAGGGCCAGTTACACCACCACCTGCCAACGGAGGGTGGATGCCTGGGCTAAGGTATCGGCCTCAAGTGTCGTCCGAGCTTTCACGAAGGCCGGAATCATCACTGAACAGCAAAGTAACAGCAACGAGACTGACTCGGATCATGACGAGAGGGATCCGGGAATGTTTGATGCCGAAATCGCCCAACTGGTAAAGTCAGACACTGAAGATGAAGAGTCTGATGGATCTGTGGAAGAAGATGAACTGAAAAAGTGAGTGAATTGTTCTGTATTTTTGTTTTGTATTTTTATTTTGCTAGCGCTGGCTCCCCCTCTCTTCTTAGCTCACCGGCCGACAGGCTGTAAGCTGCTGTCGTCATGTGGCGTCCGGCATCGTCGTCTGTCGTCCGTTACAAAACTTTCAATCGTCTTCTTCTCCGAAACTACAATTCTGATTGACTTCAAACTTGGTCTACAGCTTCTGTATGATGATGTCAACACAAGGGACTGAAATTATTTGGATCTGGATCTGATTCTGGATTTGGTGCCACTTTGAAAAATGTTCCCATTCTAACAGATAGGAAGTGGATTGACCCAATAAATCAGTATCAATGATATCAAGTGTGAATTTGAATTTTTACAGATCTGATTGAATATGAGCAAAACATGGACTATTTCTGTAATAGGATAAATACACAGAACTGGGGGAGAAGAAATGGATCTGGATACATTTCCCAAAGCTTTGAATTTGGACGCTAAGATACAGGACCATTGGTCCGATTTTTTCTGATGTGTTCCAACTGAACAGTGCTGAGTCATTGTGCTTGTGGTTGTTGTGAGTTGAATAAAGTTTGACTTATCTGAATGTTTTGTTTCGTTTAATGCACCTTATAATCCAGTGCACCTTGTGGTCTGAAAAATACGGTAAAACACAAAACACAGTTCCTGTCATAAACATGAGCAGTGCAGGTTCACTTTAACTGTGACTGTGTCAGACAGACGAGCAGCTGATGTTGGACGTGGACCTGAGGGTGGTCTTTGTGTCGTTAGGGTCCTGCTCTGGGAAGAAACACCACAAATGTGATGTTGTCTTCAGGAAACAAATGTCTCACCTCATCTCCCCAGAGCGTGACAAGAATCAGCTGAATGTTTTTATTTATTTATTAATAGGGACAGTGCGTATTACTGAACATCTCCAACAGTGTCAGCTGTAAATCTGTCAGATCGGAGCAGCAGTGCTCATTTCCATCTGTAGTCCCTAGGCAAGTGACAAGAAAGACAGTGGACAAAAATGCAAAACATCCTAAAAACCCACAGAACAACACAGTGAGGACGATCTACTGATGGAACCAGGTTTGGTTTTCCTTCATCCAGTGTTTCAGTTGTGATTTGAAGGAGGCAGAGGACTGGGAGTCTGTTCTGTTTACTGGTAAACTGTTCCAATATTCAGTTCCAGTGACTGACAGTGGAGTTTGTCCAATAGTAGTGCACCTGCGTGGCCCCTCCCACTGACAGCAGGATTGGATAAAAATCTGTCAAGGGAGGAGGGGCCAGTCCATGTAAGACTTTATATATCAGGCAAGCATTTTTAAAATTCACAAAATTATTAAAATTAAGAAATTTATATTTATCTAAAACAATTCAGTGGTGGAAATTAAATGTTTTTGTGTCAAATATTTTTATGGCTTTTTTAAAAAGTGATTCTGTGGGTTTGAGTGTTGTACCAGCAGGAAGTTCTACAGGATTCAAAGGGAGAGAAAATCATGGAGTATAAAAACATCTGAGCTGCGTGTAGGGTCAAGAAGGGTCGGACCTGTTTAAATGTTGCACATTCAAACGTACTGTCTTCTTCAGTCACTTTATGTGTTGTTTAAATGTTAATGTTGGGTCTAAGGTTAAGCCCAGGTACTTGAACTCTTTGACTAAATCCAGTTCCACCCTTCAACAAAGATGTTGGACTGTTTCAGTTCAGTCGTCTTTTTGGTGAACGCCGTCAGACTGTGTTCTTTGTGTTCAGCTGGAAACAGGATTCTCTGACCCAGTTCTGCACATGGGTCATGTGTGTCCCCCATCAGAACATCAAACAGTCAGTTCACACAGTTCTGACTAGATCAGCTGTTGTTCCGTTCTACTTCCCCTCTGTTCCTAATCCACACCACCCACGCTCGTCTCTGTCAGATCTGGTGGAGGCCTGGACCCTCAACGAGAAGGGACGTCATGCTGGCAGATGGCTGCTTCTGTGGACAGACCAGGACCAGGTAGAGGAGACCAGGTAGAGGAGACCAGATAGAGGAGACCAGGTAGAGGAGACCGGGTAGAGGAGACCAGATAGAGGAGACCAGATAGAGGAGACCGGGTAGAGGAGACCGGATAGAGGAGACCGGGTAGAGGAGACCAGATAGAGGAGACCAGATAGAGGAGACCAGGTAGAGGAGACCAGATAGAGGAGACCAGATAGAGGAGACCAGATAGAGGAGACCGGGTAGAGGAGACCGGGTAGAGGAGACCAGATAGAGGAGACCAGATAGAGGAGACCAGGTAGGGGAGACCAGGTAGGGGAGACCAGGTAGAGGAGACCAGATAGAGGAGACCGGGTAGAGGAGACCGGGTAGAGGAGACCAGATAGAGGAGACAAGATAGAGGAGACCGGGTAGAGGAGACCGGGTAGAGGAGACCAGGTAGAGGAGACCGGGTAGAGGAGACCGGGTAGAGGAGACCAGATAGAGGAGACCAGGTAGAGGAGACCAGGTAGAGGAGACCGGGTAGAGGAGACCGGGTAGAGGAGACCAGATAGAGGAGACCAGATAGAGGAGACCGGGTAGAGGAGACCGGATAGAGGAGACCGGGTAGAGGAGACCAGATAGAGGAGACCAGATAGAGGAGACCAGGTAGAGGAGACCAGATAGAGGAGACCAGATAGAGGAGACCAGATAGAGGAGACCAGATAGAGGAGACCAGGTAGGGGAGACCAGGTAGGGGAGACCAGGTAGAGGAGACCAGATAGAGGAGACCGGGTAGAGGAGACCGGGTAGAGGAGACCAGATAGAGGAGACAAGATAGAGGAGACCAGGTAGGGGAGACCAGGTAGAGGAGACCAGGTAGAGGAGACCAGATAGAGGAGACCGGGTAGAGGAGACCGGATAGAGGAGACCAGGTAGGGGAGACCAGGTAGGGGAGACCAGGTAGAGGAGACCAGGTAGAGGAGACCAGGTAGGGGAGACCAGGTAGAGGAGACCAGGTAGAGGAGACCAGGTAGGGGAGACCAGGTAGAGGAGACCAGGTAGAGGAGACCAGATAGAGGAGACCGGGTAGAGGAGACCAGGTAGAGGAGACCAGGTAGAGGAGACCAGATAGAGGAGACCGGGTAGAGGAGACCAGGTAGAGGAGACCAGGTAGAGGAGACCAGATAGAGGAGACCAGGTAGAGGAGACCGGATAGAGGAGACCAGGTAGAGGAGACCAGGTAGAGGAGACCGGGTAGAGGAGACCGGGTAGAGGAGACCAGATAGAGGAGACCAGATAGAGGAGACCGGGTAGAGGAGACCGGATAGAGGAGACCGGGTAGAGGAGACCAGATAGAGGAGACCGGGTAGAGGAGACCGGGTAGAGGAGACCGGGTAGAGGAGACCAGATAGAGGAGACCAGATAGAGGAGACCGGGTAGAGGAGACCGGATAGAGGAGACCAGGTAGAGGAGACCGGGTAGAGGAGACCAGGTAGAGGAGACCAGGTAGAGGAGACCAGATAGAGGAGACCGGGTAGAGGAGACCAGGTAGAGGAGACCAGGTAGAGGAGACCAGATAGAGGAGACCAGGTAGAGGAGACCAGGTAGAGGAGACCGGATAGAGGAGACCAGGTAGAGGAGACCAGGTAGAGGAGACCGGGTAGAGGAGACCGGGTAGAGGAGACCAGATAGAGGAGACCAGATAGAGGAGACCGGGTAGAGGAGACCGGATAGAGGAGACCGGGTAGAGGAGACCAGATAGAGGAGACCGGGTAGAGGAGACCGGGTAGAGGAGACCGGGTAGAGGAGACCAGATAGAGGAGACCAGATAGAGGAGACCGGGTAGGGGAGACCGGGTAGAGGAGACCAGATAGAGGAGACAAGATAGAGGAGACCAGGTAGGGGAGACCAGGTAGAGGAGACCAGGTAGAGGAGACCAGATAGAGGAGACCGGGTAGAGGAGACCAGATAGAGGAGACCAGGTAGGGGAGACCAGGTAGGGGAGACCAGGTAGAGGAGACCAGGTAGGGGAGACCAAGGTAGAGGAGACCAGGTAGAGGAGACCAGGTAGGGGAGACCAGGTAGAGGAGACCAGGTAGAGGAGACCAGATAGAGGAGACCGGGTAGAGGAGACCAGGTAGAGGAGACCAGGTAGAGGAGACCAGATAGAGGAGACCGGGTAGAGGAGACCGGGTAGAGGAGACCAGGTAGAGGAGACCAGATAGAGGAGACCAGGTAGAGGAGACCAGGTAGAGGAGACCAGGTAGAGGAGACCGGATAGAGGAGACCAGGTAGAGGAGACCAGGTAGAGGAGACCGGGTAGAGGAGACCGGGTAGAGGAGACCGGGTAGAGGAGACCAGATAGAGGAGACCAGGTAGAGGAGACCAGGTAGAGGAGACCGGGTAGAGGAGACCGGGTAGAGGAGACCAGATAGAGGAGACCAGATAGAGGAGACCGGGTAGAGGAGACCGGATAGAGGAGACCGGGTAGAGGAGACCAGATAGAGGAGACCAGATAGAGGAGACCAGGTAGAGGAGACCAGATAGAGGAGACCAGATAGAGGAGACCAGATAGAGGAGACCAGATAGAGGAGACCAGGTAGGGGAGACCAGGTAGGGGAGACCAGGTAGAGGAGACCAGATAGAGGAGACCGGGTAGAGGAGACCGGGTAGAGGAGACCAGATAGAGGAGACAAGATAGAGGAGACCAGGTAGGGGAGACCAGGTAGAGGAGACCAGGTAGAGGAGACCGGGTAGAGGAGACCGGATAGAGGAGACCAGGTAGGGGAGACCAGGTAGGGGAGACCAGGTAGAGGAGACCAGGTAGAGGAGACCAGGTAGGGGAGACCAGGTAGAGGAGACCAGGTAGAGGAGACCAGGTAGGGGAGACCAGGTAGAGGAGACCAGGTAGAGGAGACCAGATAGAGGAGACCGGGTAGAGGAGACCAGGTAGAGGAGACCAGGTAGAGGAGACCAGATAGAGGAGACCGGGTAGAGGAGACCAGGTAGAGGAGACCAGGTAGAGGAGACCAGATAGAGGAGACCAGGTAGAGGAGACCAGGTAGAGGAGACCAGGTAGAGGAGACCGGATAGAGGAGACCAGGTAGAGGAGACCAGGTAGAGGAGACCGGGTAGAGGAGACCGGGTAGAGGAGACCAGATAGAGGAGACCAGATAGAGGAGACCGGGTAGAGGAGACCGGATAGAGGAGACCGGGTAGAGGAGACCAGATAGAGGAGACCGGGTAGAGGAGACCGGGTAGAGGAGACCGGGTAGAGGAGACCGGGTAGAGGAGACCAGATAGAGGAGACCAGATAGAGGAGACCGGATAGAGGAGACCAGGTAGAGGAGACCGGGTAGAGGAGACCAGGTAGAGGAGACCAGGTAGAGGAGACCAGATAGAGGAGACCAGGTAGAGGAGACCAGGTAGAGGAGACCAGGTAGAGGAGACCGGATAGAGGAGACCAGGTAGAGGAGACCAGGTAGAGGAGACCGGGTAGAGGAGACCGGGTAGAGGAGACCAGATAGAGGAGACCAGATAGAGGAGACCGGATAGAGGAGACCGGGTAGAGGAGACCAGATAGAGGAGACCGGGTAGAGGAGACCGGGTAGAGGAGACCGGGTAGAGGAGACCAGATAGAGGAGACCAGATAGAGGAGACCGGGTAGGGGAGACCGGGTAGAGGAGACCAGATAGAGGAGACAAGATAGAGGAGACCAGGTAGGGGAGACCAGGTAGAGGAGACCAGGTAGAGGAGACCAGATAGAGGAGACCGGGTAGAGGAGACCAGATAGAGGAGACCAGGTAGGGGAGACCAGGTAGGGGAGACCAGGTAGAGGAGACCAGGTAGGGGAGACCAGGTAGAGGAGACCAGGTAGAGGAGACCAGGTAGGGGAGACCAGGTAGAGGAGACCAGGTAGAGGAGACCAGATAGAGGAGACCGGGTAGAGGAGACCAGGTAGAGGAGACCAGGTAGAGGAGACCGGGTAGAGGAGACCGGGTAGAGGAGACCAGGTAGAGGAGACCAGATAGAGGAGACCAGGTAGAGGAGACCAGGTAGAGGAGACCAGGTAGAGGAGACCGGATAGAGGAGACCAGGTAGAGGAGACCAGGTAGAGGAGACCGGGTAGAGGAGACCGGGTAGAGGAGACCAGATAGAGGAGACCGGATAGAGGAGACCGGGTAGAGGAGACCGGATAGAGGAGACCGGGTAGAGGAGACCAGATAGAGGAGACCGGGTAGAGGAGACCGGGTAGAGGAGACCGGGTAGAGGAGACCGGGTAGAGGAGACCAGATAGAGGAGACCGGGTAGGGGAGACCGGGTAGAGGAGACCAGATAGAGGAGACAAGATAGAGGAGACCAGGTAGGGGAGACCAGGTAGAGGAGACCAGGTAGAGGAGACCAGATAGAGGAGACCGGGTAGAGGAGACCAGATAGAGGAGACCAGGTAGGGGAGACCAGGTAGGGGAGACCAGGTAGAGGAGACCAGGTAGGGGAGACCAGGTAGAGGAGACCAGGTAGAGGAGACCAGATAGAGGAGACCGGGTAGAGGAGACCAGGTAGAGGAGACCAGGTAGAGGAGACCAGATAGAGGAGACCGGGTAGAGGAGACCGGGTAGAGGAGACCAGATAGGGGAGACCAGGTAGGGGAGACCAGGTAGAGGAGACCAGGTAGAGGAGACCAGGTAGAGGAGACCAGGTAGAGGAGACCAGATAGAGGAGACCAGGTAGAGGAGACCAGATAGGGGAGACCAGGTAGAGGAGACCAGGTAGAGGAGACCAGGTAGGGGAGACCGGGTAGAGGAGACCGGGTAGAGGAGACCGGGTAGAGGAGACCGGATAGAGGAGACCGGGTAGAGGAGACCAGGTAGAGGAGACCGGGTAGAGGAGACCGGGTAGAGGAGACCAGATAGAGGAGACCGGGTAGAGGAGACCGGGTAGAGGAGACCGGGTAGAGGAGACCGGGTAGGGGAGACCAGGTAGGGGAGACCAGGTAGAGGAGACCAGGTAGGGGAGACCAGGTAGAGGAGACCAGGTAGAGGAGACCGGGTAGCGGAGACCAGGTAGAGGAGACCGGGTAGGGGAGACCGGGTAGAGGAGACCGGGTAGAGGAGACCAGATAGAGGAGACCGGGTAGAGGAGACCGGGTAGAGGAGACCGGATAGAGGAGACCGGGTAGAGGAGATCAGATAGAGGAGACCAGATAGAGGAGACCAGGTAGAGGAGACCAGATAGAGGAGACCGGGTAGAGGAGACCAGGTAGAGGAGACCAGATAGAGGAGACCAGGTAGAGGAGACCAGATAGAGGAGACCAGATAGAGGAGACCAGGTAGAGGAGACCAGGTAGGGGAGACCAGGTAGGGGAGACCTGGTAGAGGAGACCAGATAGAGGAGACCGGGTAGAGGAGACCGGGTAGAGGAGACCGGGTAGAGGAGACCAGATAGAGGAGACCAGGTAGGGGAGACCAGGTAGGGGAGACCAGGTAGAGGAGACCAGATAGAGGAGACCGGGTAGAGGAGACCGGGTAGAGGAGACCAGGTAGAGGAGACCGGGTAGAGGAGACCGGGTAGAGGAGACCAGGTAGAGGAGACCAGATAGAGGAGACCGGGTAGAGGAGACCGGGTAGAGGAGACCAGATAGAGGAGACCAGGTAGGGGAGACCAGGTAGGGGAGACCAGGTAGAGGAGACCAGGTAGAGGAGACCAGGGAGACCAGGTAGAGGAGACCAGATAGGGGAGACCAGGTAGGGGAGACCAGGTAGAGGAGACCAGATAGAGGAGACCAGGTAGGGGAGACCAGGTAGAGGAGACCAGGTAGAGGAGACCAGGTAGGGGAGACCAGGTAGAGGAGACCAGGTAGAGGAGACCAGGTAGGGGAGACCAGGTAGAGGAGACCAGGTAGAGGAGACCAGGTAGGGGAGACCAGGTAGGGGAGACCAGGTAGGGGAGACCAGGTAGAGGAGACCAGGTAGAGGAGACCAGGTAGGGGAGACCAGGTAGAGGAGACCAGGTAGAGGAGACCAGGTAGAGGAGACCAGGTAGGGGAGACCAGGTAGGGGAGACCAGGTAGGGGAGACCAGGTAGAGGAGACCAGGTAGAGGAGACCAGGTAGGGGAGACCAGGTAGAGGAGACCAGGTAGAGGAGACCAGGTAGAGGAGACCAGATAGAGGAGACCAGGTAGAGGAGACCGGGTAGAGGAGACCAGGTAGGGGACTGTGGGTCCCAGAGACAGACATGGACAGGATGACTGTGTTCTCTGTCATGTTTCCACCTCACTGTCCTTAACTCCGTCAGGTTGGAACACTCCACTTCTTGGAGGCTGATCTCATGAAATCACATCGTATGTCACCTCAGTTCTTATGACATATTTATTTATTTTTGACCTTTCGCGAGTTATTCAACACCATTTTATCACATGTCAATCACGCCAAAATCTCTGGTTCACAGAACCCTAACCCTCAGTGCACACAATTAACACAACAATTAAAAGTGTGTATTTACACTAGTCATGAAATCAAGTAGCTTCTGGTCATTTTGAGGCTCCTTACGTGAACTCTTCCTGAATACGTCCGCCGTCGTACGTCCCCGGTGTCCCCCCCGTCATCCTCTACCAGTTTGGGACACTGCTGTGTTCGGTAACAGTCCTGCTTTCCTTTCTCGGCTTTTCTTCCGCTTTAACTCTGCCTGTTTTTACACACACTCATTTGTTATACCCACCTCCCACTCTCAAATGAATCCCATCACTCTTCTCATTATTGCTCTGCTAATTGTTTTGACAAGCTGTGTAAGCGAAATTTTAATTAGCGTTGAGATTAGTGTTTGACCCCATCTGACCTACTGGCCCTTCGAATAATGAAACTGTAAAGTACACCAGCAGAGATCATTTACACATGCATGTGTGGACTAATGTCTTTTTACAGCGTGGACAGATGTAGTTCATTTTCTGTATCTGAGGAAAACTTTTAGTCCCTGTTCCTGACTTTAACATCGGTGTAGTGCACATATACAGAGGACTGAACTCAGCAAATAGTTCAGATCCTTCTATTGGATACGTTACTGCAGTAATTCCTAGATTTCAGCTGCAACATGTTCTTTAACTCTACCCGATGCAGTAGCTTCTCATTTCTTAAACAACCGTCAGTTTGATACAGAACTAGGGTTGGGAATCTTAGTTGTAAGGCCGATACGATGCGCATCTCAATACAGCATGTCCGATTCGATATATTAACAAAAAAAAGCACTCAGAGAGCACAGACCTCTGCCAAGACAGATCTGCCCCCCGTTAGTGTTTGTTTGTTTGTTTGTTTGTTTGTTTGTTAGCAAGATAACTCAAAAATTATGGAGGGATTTTCATGACATTTTCAGGAAATGTTGATACTGGCTCAAGGATCACCACCAAAATTTAATGATTTCTGCCTTGTGCCAGTATCAACATTTCCTGAAAATGTCATGAAAATCCCTCCATAATTTTTGAGTTATCTTGCTAATTAACAAACACACATGCACACAAAGCAAAGTGATCACAATACCTCCTGGTGGAGGTAAAAAATATGTGTGTGGCATCTCACGATACGATATGATACAATTCACACCCAAATCACGATACGGAGCGGTTAAGCTCATTCTAATTCAGCACATTCATTCTGTAAAAGAATACGCAGTGCAATTCAATTAACTTGATTATTTATTTATCAAATAAAACCATGACTTCTCACACATATAGTGATGCCCAAGTCTCACAGGAACATTTATGTGCGATAAGCAGAAAAAAATATTTTAAAACACAGAACTTGTTAAGGAGGACACTACGTAGCCATTCACAGTAGCACACAATGGTCAGTCACCTTAAGCCCAAAGATAAAATATTTTAAAACACAGAACTTAGTCAGGAGGACTTCCTTTTGGCCTTTTAAAATAGTGCAGATTGGCCAGTCACCTTCAGTCCATTTCACACTAAATCAAATACAAATGGCCCACTTAAAGGTTTTTCTTCAGAAATATTAATTAATCATCATGATCAGGGTGAAGCAAACTACGCAGCGCTGTAATAATGTCCCAGCAGTGCTCAAAACTGTTACAGCTGGTACACCTGTTGCTGGGATGGACAGATAGCACTTAGCTACAGATGAAAGCAGTGGAAGGTCTACTTGTCTCCACCACTGCAACACATCCCCACCCACACATAATGACTCCCCTCTCTATACTTGAATATTTCATCCTCAGCTCTCTGCCTTGTGGACTTTGCTTGTGGTCCAGCAGTCCAGAAATCACCACACATCTGGTCCATGGCCGTCTTTTTCTTTAGAGGGTCATCTTCTACAGAGGAGGACAGAAGAAAAGCTTACATTCAAATTATTTCTTTCAACAACACACTCTGAAAACAAATAGTGCACTATATGTATGACATTTATTTATGGCAATATAAGTGTAGTGTACTTCCCACACTAACACAGTTCTGTCATTTTTGACATTGTCTCCATCCAAACAAACCTGACTCCTCCTCCTCCTCCTCCTCCTCCTCCTCCTCCTCCTCCTCCTCCTCCTCCTCCTCTTCAATGGGACTCTCATCACCTCCTGAGCCAGCTGCCTGGTCTTCATCTGGGGGGTCACTGCCCTGGTCCTCCTCTGGGGGGTCACTAGTCTGGTCTTCATCTGGGGGGTCACTGGCCTGGTCTTCATCTGGGGGGTCACTGGCCTGGTCTTCATCTGGGGGGTCACTGCCCTGGTCCTCCTCTGGGGGGTCACTAGTCTGGTCTTCATCTGGGGGGTCACTGGCCTGGTCTTCATCTGGGGGGTCACTGGCCTGGTCTTCCTCTGGGGGGTCACTGCCCTGGTCCTCCTCTGGGGGGTCACTAGTCTGGTCTTCATCTGGGGGGTCACTGGCCTGGTCTTCATCTGGGGGTCACTGCCCTGGTCCTCCTCTGGGGGGTCACTAGTCTGGTCTTCATCTGGGGGGTCACTGGCCTGGTCTTCATCTGGGGGGTCACTGCCCTGGTCCTCCTCTGGGGGGTCACTAGTCTGGTCTTCATCTGGGGGGTCACTGGCCTGGTCTTCATCTGGGGGGTCACTGCCCTGGTCCTCCTCTGGGGGGTCACTAGTCTGGTCTTCATCTGGGGGGTCACTGGCCTGGTCTTCATCTGGGGGGTCACTGCCCTGGTCCTCCTCTGGGGGGTCACTAGTCTGGTCTTCATCTGGGGGGGTCGCTGGCCTGGTCTTCATCTGGGGGGTCACTGGCCTGGTCTTCATCTGGGGGGTCACTGGCCTGGTCTTCATCTGGGGGGTCACTGCCCTGGTCCTCCTCTGGGGGGTCACTAGTCTGGTCTTCATCTGGGGGGTCACTGGCCTGGTCTTCATCTGGGGGTCACTGGCCTGGTCTTCATCTGGGGGGTCACTGCCCTGGTCCTCCTCTGGGGGGTCACTAGTCTGGTCTTCATCTGGGGGGTCACTGGCCTGGTCTTCATCTGGGGGGTCACTGGCCTGGTCTTCATCTGGGGGGGTCACTGCCCTGGTCCTCCTCTGGGGGGTCACTAGTCTGGTCTTCATCTGGGGGGTCACTGGCCTGGTCTTCATCTGGGGGGTCACTGCCCTGGTCCTCCTCTGGGGGTCACTAGTCTGGTCTTCATCTGGGGGGTCACTGACCTGGTCTTCATCTGGGGGGTCACTGCCCTGGTCCTCCTCTGGGGGGTCACTAGTCTGGTCTTCATCTGGGGGGTCACTGGCCTGGTCTTCATCTGGGGGGTCACTGCCCTGGTCCTCCTCTGGGGGGTCACTAGTCTGGTCTTCATCTGGGGGGTCACTGGCCTGGTCTTCATCTGGGGGGTCACTGCCCTGGTCCTCCTCTGGGGGGTCACTAGTCTGGTCTTCATCTGGGGGGTCGCTGGCCTGGTCTTCATCTGGGGGGTCACTGGCCTGGTCTTCATCTGGGGGGTCACTGCCCTGGTCCTCCTCTGGGGGTCACTAGTCTGGTCTTCATCTGGGGGGTCACTGGCCTGGTCTTCATCTGGGGGGTCACTGCCCTGGTCCTCCTCTGGGGGGTCACTAGTCTGGTCTTCATCTGGGGGGGTCACTGGCCTGGTCTTCATCTGGGGGGTCACTGGCCTGGTCTTCATCTGGGGGGGTCACTGCCCTGGTCCTCCTCTGGGGGGTCACTAGTCTGGTCTTCATCTGGGGGGTCACTGGCCTGGTCTTCATCTGGGGGGTCACTGGCCTGGTCCTCCTCTGGGGGGTCACTAGTCTGGTCTTCATCTGGGGGGTCACTGGCCTGGTCTTCATCTGGGGGGTCACTGCCCTAGTCCTCCTCTGGGGGGTCACTAGTCTGGTCTTCATCTGGGGGGTCGCTGGCCTGGTCTTCATCTGGGGGGTCACTGGCCTGGTCTTCATCTGGGGGGTCACTGCCCTGGTCCTCCTCTGGGGGGTCACTAGTCTGGTCTTCATCTGGGGGGTCACTGGCCTGGTCTTCATCTGGGGGGTCACTGCCCTGGTCCTCCTCTGGGGGGTCACTAGTCTGGTCTTCATCTGGGGGGTCACTGGCCTGGTCTTCATCTGGGGGGTCACTGGCCTGGTCTTCATCTGGGGGGGTCACTGCCCTGGTCCTCCTCTGGGGGGTCACTAGTCTGGTCTTCATCTGGGGGGTCACTGGCCTGGTCTTCATCTGGGGGGTCACTGGCCTGGTCTTCATCTGAGGGGTCACTGGCCTGGTCTTCATCTGGGGGGTCACTGCCCTGGTCCTCCTCTGGGGGGTCACTAGTCTGGTCTTCATCTGGGGGGTCACTGGCCTGGTCTTCATCTGGGGGGTCACTGGCCTGGTCTTCATTCTGTGTGTCTGAGTGACTGCTCTCTTCCTTAACTGATAAAATCAAAGAAAATCAGATATGATTTTGTTTTAACATAAAACAAAGCAGGTTAAGAGTGTTATTTATCTCATTTAAGATGTGGATTATCAATATATTTAATCACTTCTAACAAAAGGCTCCTACTTAGTCAAATGCATTTGGTCTCACATATAATGCAAAAACTGACCCAAACACGTCCAATTACACACTCTTTAGTAACAAACAGAAAACAGTGCCATCAGGTATGTGTATTACTTTAAATGTTCTTACCCCTCCATTCATCTGAACCACCTCTGTTGTTATCTTCATAAATGTCATAACCTTGGCGTCATTGTTGTCCATGAAAGCCAGGTCTTTGAAACGTGGATCATGTGCTGAGGCACAGTGGAGAAGGTCTTGAAGATATGTATAGTGACCAGCAAAGTCCTGGCTGAATCTCTCCTTCATCTGGGAAATAACTTAAAGATCACTTTCATCTGGTTGGAAATGGTCGTTCAGTTTGGCTTGGATTGGACAGATCATTGAGATGGTGGGATGTTCTTCCTCACTGTGGAGTGTGGTTGCCACTTTCAGAGGGAACATCAGTTTTGCCGTGTTTCCGCCGCGTGGTATCGGCTTGACTCGGCTCGGCCTTTCTGCGTTTCCATTACGAAAAAGGACCTGGAATCTGGTACCTGGTACTGGTTTTTTGGTATCACTTCCGCCGAGGTTCCAAGTGATACTAAACCATGACGTATAACACTGCAGAGCACTGATTGGTCAGACAGTTTTCTCTGTGATCCGCCCTTTTACAAAAAATAGATGCAGAAGTGGACAGTAAATCTGTCGGTACATTAACCCACATGAGAACAGCCAAAACTACACCAGGGTCGGTCCAGGAGATTCAGTCTGTGGTGGAAGATGTAAAAATTCAGACAACACGCAACGAGCGAGTTTTCAGCAACTGTCTGAACAGATGACACACAAGTAACGCGCCGCATCACTATGACGACCAGGTACTGGAAAGTCGGCAGTATCCTGTAATGGAAACGGTCTTCAGGAATACTGAGCCGAGTCGAGCCGGTTCCACGTAGGTTTCATGACCCTGATCTCTGGGATCAGGGTCATGTCATCTTGTGTCAGACTGACCATAGCCTCTGCCCTCTTATCCTCCTGGACAGCAGGATGTTCAGCACAGCAGGCTGCTGCTCCCAGAGTCACTCCAACATGTCAGGTGTGCTCTTCCACCGAGTGGAAACATCATGGATGAGTTTGTGTTCGGGCAGGTGGAACTGGGTCTGCATTTCATGTAGAACTTCTGTTGCTTTTGGGCTTTTATGGAAAAAAATGACAAGCCTCCTCCCTTTTGACACTTCATCTACCTTCAAGGCTTTTTGAGAGGCCAGGTTCAGAGTGTGAGCTGTGCATCGCACATGTGGCTCCACGTTGGCACCAGCTAAGATCATATTTCTTGCATTATCTGTTACTAGCGCAGGGCTCTTCTCCTCGATCTTCCACTCCTGGCAAACATCTTGCCATAAAACGGCAAGATTATTCCCTGTTTGAGCCTCATTGAACCCTCTGGTCTGCAGGATATGGTTTTAAAAGTCCACCTGTCGTCTCTGTAGTGTACTGTGACTGTGACATATGATGCTGTAGCTCAGGATGTCCATTCATCCACAGTTACCACAACTCTGTGGGCTCTGCTCACTGACTCTGCTATCTGTTGCCTAACTCTTTCACACAGGCCAGGGGTTTGTTTTTCAGAAAATACCTTATGACTAGATATTTTATAACCAATGGCAGCTGCTCGTCCTTCAGAGAGGGGAAGCTCATTGTTGGCTTACGTCAAAAAAATTGTCAAGTTATTTAAACATAAATTCGTCCCTCCATTCCATTAGCTCTGTCTGCCATCATGTGCACCTGCTAGATAGTTAGTTCACTCCGACCTAGCCAACAGTATGACTGATTTAACTATCTACAAAACCATATTAAACTCAAACAAGAAATGATTAAATTGTGTAACTGAAACAAGAAAACGCTGAAATTATGTTCAATTGAAACAAGGAAGGACAATGAGTGTGTTTCATTTACAGTGCAAGAAATGAATTTCCTAGTGGTTTCTCTGATTTCACAGCAGAATGTGTGTCGGTATTAAACTGAACTGTGTCAGTGAAGGACTATATCTCAAAACAGCTGTCAATCAAACAGGATTTAGCCTTTCGACTGATCCTCCAATCAGCACGTGGAAGCCTGGCGTCCAGCCCGGCCGAGCTCCGCCCACAGCTCCATTCACCCCTAGAGACGCCGAGCGTCTGGGGGCGGGACAACATGGTGTCATTTATCCAATTAATGTCCAGTTTAGAGTCAGTTCACAGCAGTTCCACTCAGTCCCATTGAAGTGCATGGACGCTGAGCGTCTACGGACAAATGCACTGAGCAGAGATGGAATGAACAAACACAGACACGGGAATGGAGGAGAAGTGAACAACATCCAGTCCACTGATCTGGGATCAAACTGATTCTGAACCAACTGGTCTGAGAGATGAACGTGTTCCAACACATTTGGAGTCAATGAAATGAAAACAACTGAACAGATTTGAGCATTTAATGGGAGTCATTTTCAGGGAAGCCGAGCTTCCACTGCAGTCTGACAGAAATTGCCTCTGTTTATAACGTGGCTCTAATACGTGGAGACGGTGTTTGAAACCTTCATTTTCCGTTACACTAATGGGCTGAATATCTTTATATATAAAAAAAGATATTGCATCGGTGATTGCCTTTGACAGTGTGGAGTTGTTATCCAGTGGGGCATGGAGAAAACTAGCAATAGTGTGCTCACTGGTGTTGGAGCTGGTAGGTGAATCTGGGCTGCTGGGGGGGGGGCACTGGGACTGGCAGACCCTTCTACAACTATCCCATGACACCGCTTCAAGTGGCTGATCAGGTTTGTTGTACTACCTGTGTACTTGACTGAGATAGAGCAAATTTTGGAAATTGCATTGCTTTTGTCGAGTTTGCCATCTCTCCTGTAAAATCCGATATGCTGCCAAACTCGAGATTTAAAAATAAGAGGAGGAGGATAAATTCTTTCATTGGACATGTTTCCCATGGTCTTGCGTCCTAGCCGAATCAATGTAGTATTTATCTGCAGCGCATGTGCCACAGTACATTGCCAGGCTCATTCTGCGTACTGTGTGTAATGTACACATCTGCGGCACACGTTAGCATGAGTCTTCCAAAAAGAAAAACTGTTACCTAAATAAATAGTAACACAGAAACACTTCTAAATGCAAGTAAAATATATTCTATTGAATGAATCGAATTTTAGCGATTTGCACCTTCAATAACCGATGCATTGCGGTATCATACCAAAATGTTTATTCACTCGCAGCTTCTCTACCAGTGCACTCGAATCATGCACACGTGTTGGCGTATCAACATGTATCAGATAATCTTCCCATCCTTACATAGAACACAAAGACTGGACAATGAGCCCATTTACATGGACACTACAACTCCAGTCATTATGTAATTTCTGGAGTTATCAGATTATTCCAGTGATCCAACAGTATAATGTGGTTATGTTTGATGAGGAACTGGATTAACACATCTACATTTTCCCCCAATACTGTCACCATGCATGTGTACCCAATAATCTGATTTATTTTGTTCTTGTGCATCTACATATACAGGGTGGGGAAGCAAAATTTACAATGAACATTTAGTTGTTTTTTCTCAGCAGACACTACGTCAGTTGTTTTGAACCCAAACATATACTGATGTCATAATCATACCTAACACTATTATCCATACCTTTTCAGAGACTTTTGTCCATATGAGTAATCAGGAAAGCAAACGTCAAAGAGTGTGTGATTTGCTGAATGCACTCATCACACCAAAGGAGATTTCAAAAATAGTTGGAGTGTCCATAAAGACTGTTTATAATGGAAAGAAGAGAATGACTATGAGCAAAACTATTACCAGAAAGTCTGGAAGTGGAGGAAGCAACAAAAAACGTACCAAAGCTTTTATTAAAGCTCTCAAATCCAAAATCCTAAAGGATCCAACCAAATCCTGTAATGGGACTAGTACAAAGGCTGAACCCAAATGCAAGACCAGAGCGCAGATGACCAGTTGAGAGTGTTTATTAAACACAATCACAGTAGGAAAAACACAGCACAGAATATTTAACACGTCTGTGAAGGCGTGTGATTCTGGACTCTTCGTCCGGGCTGTGAGCGGGGAATATGGATGGTCAGCACGGCCGAGCCGGAGGATTCCCATCAACACCCCGACTAGGGCAAAACAGAGGATAGTCAAAAAACAACCCAGGTCATACACAGGAGGGCAATTCAGGAGGCAACGGGACATGAGGGATAGGCTACTCACGGTCAGAGTCCAGGCGAGGGTCGAAACACAAGGTAACACGTTGGAGACTGAGGTAAACAGGGAACAGGCAGAAACAGGAGTCGGATGAACGAACCAGGTCAGAACCAGACGAGCAGGCAGACGAGGAACAGGCAGAATCAGTGGTCGGAAGGCAAAATGGGTCAAAACGGGCAGACAGACTGACAGGTATCCAAAAACACTGGTAAGTGAGCACACAAAGGTAGAACACAAACTGGCAAAGAAACAGGGGAAAACACAGGGTTTAAATACACAAGAGGGAGGGAAGACAATAGGACACAGGTGGAGATAATCAGGGAGGAGTCAGGTAATCAGGAGCAGGTGAAACAATCAAGGAGGGGAAGTAAAGACACCAGACATGACACAAGAGGGAAACTGAACAAAATAAAACAGAAAAGAGACAAATCCAGACAAAGTCTGGGAGCAGACATGACAAATCCATGAGAAAAATGGCAATTGAACTTGAGGTCGACAACAAGACCGTTAGAAATGCAGTAAAATATGATTTGAAGATTTAAATTCTCATGACTTTCAATAAACTAATTGGTCATACACTGTCTTTCAATCCCTGCCTCAAAATATTGTACATTTTGCTTCCCCACCCTGTATTTAAAAAAAAAAGAGACAGGTAGAAAACAACAGTGACATATTCACAACGTGAGCAGCAGACAGTAACAGGAAGTTTAAGCATCACTATGTACATACACACGTACTATGAACAAAATCTGATAATGAACTGAAACATGTAAACCAGGGTTTCATAACTGTTGCATATCTGAAGTACATGTAAACATGTCAGATCCACTTATACATTTGTCTGATTACTGCCAGTCATTGGATTTTTATGGTCATTTTTATGGTCTCAGTTCCACATCAAGCTCAAAACAGTCAGTGGTTCCAGTGTATGAGATAGAATTTTCACAGGTAAATTGGCCACCACAGACTCCACACTTGAATCCTATTGAGAATCAGAGGTCAGCCCTATGTTCCTCAGGACCCATGATCCCCAGAGCCCATTTCCACTACGTGGAACTGGCTCGACTCGACTCAGGTACCAGATACTATTCCTGGAGACCAGAGGCGATTTCTGTCAGACTGCAGTGGAAGCCCAGCTTCCCCTAAAATTACAAAAATTAAATGCTCAAATCTGTTCAGCTGTTTTCATTTCATTGACTCCAAATGTGTTGGAACACGTTCATCTCTCAGACCAGTTGGTTCAGAATCAGTTTGATCCCAGATCAGTGGACTGGATGTTGTTCACTTCTCCTCCATTCCCGTGTCTGTGTTTGTTCATTCCATCTCTGCTCAGTGCATTTGTCGTAGACGCTCAGCGTCCATGCACTTCAATGGGACTGAGTGGAACTGCTGGAAAAACCACTACAAACTGGACCAGCACTGGACGCTGGGATTCCACGTGCTGATTGGAGGACGGGTCCAAAGGCTGAATCCAGTTTGATTGACAGCTGTTTTCAGATGTGCTCCTTCACTGACACAGTTCAGTTTAATACCGTCACACATTCTGCTGTGAAATCACAGAAACCAAATGAACTGTTCATTTACTGACCTGGAAGAAAACACAAGCACTGGCCTAACTGGTTTACATTTAACAGAATTTTAACGTTTTCTTGTTTACTTGGTACGATAAGGTCACTGAGCATTTTCTGAAAAAGGAACAGAGGACGAATTTATGTTTAAATAACTGGACTTTTTGTTTTTTTGGATGTAAGCTGACAATGAGCTTCCCCTGTCTGAAAGACGAACAGCTGCCACTGCTGCAGACCGTTTCCATTACAGGATACTACCCACTTTACAGTACCTGGTCGTCATAGCGATGCAGTGTGCTACTTCTGTGTCGTCTGCTCAGAGTTGCTGATAAACTCGCTCGTTGTGTGTTGTCTCGTCAAACTCATGCTGAATTTTTACATCAGCCACGAAAAACTGAATCTCCTGACTGAATGGTGTAGTTTTACAGACTGTCCTCATGTGGATTCACCTACTGTTATATTTACTGTAAACTACTGCATCTGTTTTTTGTAAAAGGGCGGGGCACAGAGACGACTCTGACCAATCAGTGGTCTGCAGTGTTTACACGTCACCTTTTAGTTTCTGGTCCCCAGTCCTGGAACCTCAGCAGAGGTGAGACCAAAAAACTAGTACCAGGTACCAGATTCCAGGTCCTTTTCCATAATGGAAACGCAAAAAGGCCAAGTTGAGTCAAGCTGAGCCGGTACCACGTAGTGGAAACACGGCATATGTTTCCCAGTACCAATGTTCCCCAGAATCTATGTTCCCTGGTACCTAAGTTCCCCAGTTTGGTTTGTTTGTTTGTTTGTTTGTGTATTTATTTATTTATTTTAATTTTTGTTGTTGTTGTTGTAATATTTCCTTGGAATTGCCTTCCCAGGTTTGTTCATATATGTGTGTGTGTGTGTGTGTGTGTGTGTGTGTGAGAGAGAGAGAGAGAGAGAGAGATCCTGTAATACAAGCCTGTCAAACTCATATTAGTTCAGTTCCACATTCAGCTAAATCTGATCTGCAGTGGGCCCAACCAGGAAAATAAGAATAGAATAATATAGGAATAATGTCAACTCCAAAATTTTCTCTATGTTTTAGAGCGAAAAAAGTCAAATTAAACAATGAAAATGTTTACATCTACAAATTATCTTTTTAAACCATGTGAATAACAGGAACAAACGAAAAAAAAAAAAATCAGTGTAATTTGAACACTATTCTGCCTCAGTTGATCATTTCCACATGTTTATTAGAACTTACAGATCACAGTGGATCTACAAACACACAAAACATTGAGAAACAGGCAGAATATTGGTAAAATTGCACATAGTTCTCTTAAGACATTTCAGGTTGTTCATATTTGTTCAGGTTATTTGCATTTTTTGCAAAATTATACTTTGTTTTCGTGTAAATACATGAAAATATTTTTCATTTACAAAGCAAGAAATTTGGAGTTGTCATTATTTCTCTGTTATTCTGATAGTATTTGACTGGTCCTACCCACTGCAGACTGAATTGGTCTGAATGTGGAACCTGAACTCAAAGGATTGAAATATCTTTGTGTAATTTTTGCATTTCACAAATTCATCCCTAGGGCCAGAATGGACCCTTTGGGCGGGCTGGATTTGGGCCTTGAGCCGCATGTTGACACCTGTGCTATATTTTTGACAGGGTGGTTTTGATTTGGTGCTAGATTTTGTGTTTATTTTCTGCTTTGTGGTGCACAGGTTCCTCCTGTGTGCAAAAGCGTGTTTTGGGATGAAAGCCTGTTTCTGTGAGGCCAGGCTGTGTCAGGTTGTGTGAGTGTGTGTCACTGTGCAGTGATCAGATATGGCTGCTGTGTTTCTGTGTGTTTCTGTGTGTGTGTGTGTGTGTGTGTGTGTGTGTGTGTGTGTGTGTGATAATGAGGCCACAGGGGGATGAGAACAGAAACACACACCATCTCAGAGTGGGAAGGGGAATGCTGAGCAGAAGAAGTGTGTATCATGGATGCTCTTGTACTATTTAACTTCAAAAAACACAGAGAATTCAGTTTTTTCTTTGCTGTGTTTGATGACTTTCTAAAGAACTTGAGGAATATTGAGTTTTTGTTTAAAACTTGTCGTCCCCATTTCTAATTTGTGTGAACGTTTTCATGTTAAAAAAAAAACAAAAAAAAAAAACACTCCAAAAGGTCTTGAGAGTGTGTTTTAGTGTGTGTTTGTATGGCAGTGAGTCCAAACCACATCCCATCACCAAAATGATAAGCTTGAGAAATTCCCAGAGTAAAATCAATACCTGTTCATCAACTCAGGTTGTCATCTCAGTGACTACACAGAGACACACACTGACACACACTACACCGACACACAACCACACAAACACACACAGACACACACCACATACACGCTGACAGATAGTCTTGGGACTCTGATCCAGGACTCCAGACCCTCCTCAGAACCACAGTGGGCTTAACCAGACCTACAGCTCTGATGCAGTAAAGCCCAAACAGGACCTACCAAACCATCTGCAAGAAAACAACACACTTTTTTATCAAAACAAAAAAGACTGTTGGAAGGAATCAATAATCACGATTCTAAAAGGAGGCACCGAAAAATAAAAACCACCAATAATAACAATAATAATAATAATAATAATAATAATAATAATAATAATAATAATAATAATAATAAAAACTGCAAGCAGTGTTAAGGTCCTCGCCCTCCTCCCCGACGCAACCGCCGAGGCCACCGACAGTGAGAGGACACCGTATCATGGGCTCGATCTGACATTCTGCAAGATACACACAGTGTTATACTTCTGAAAATGAACGCTTCATCACAGGCTCGTCACAGCCACGCCCAACATTTGATCAAAAATGTAAATGATCACTTTTGATCACACGTGTGTAGGTGATTTCCACCCAGTTTGGTCCAAATTGGATGTAAACCCTAGGAGGAGATGATGAATGGATGAGGGGTGGGATTCCAACAAAAACCCATTCATTTGAATGGCACAGTTTTGGTGTTGCCATGGCAACACAATTGTAAATAGGGGTGTGTCCTTATTGACTTTTTGGTTCAGTTTGGCGTGAGGGATGTGTGTGCCAAATGTCTTTTTCCTATGTCAAAATATTTTTTCACTCCCATTCAAAATCTGTAGGGGGCGTCAGAGAGCCATTTTACGATCCAACTATACGAGTTCCATATCATCGTGTTCAGGTTGTCATTCCGCACAAATGTTACATTGGGTCCAACTCAATCTGACACTGTATGTACGAGATATACACACTTTTATACTTCTGAAAATGGCCGCTTTGTTGTGAGGTCATCACAGCCACGCCCAACATTTGATCAGCAATGTAGGTGATCACTTTTGATCACACGTGTGTGTAGGTGATTTTCACCCAGTTTGGTCTAAATTGGATGTAAACCCTAGGAGGAGATGATGAAAGGATGAAGGGTGGGAATTTAGAGGTCCACACTTCCATCCAATATGGCCGACTTCCTGTTGGGTTTAGGGCGGGGCCATCGTGTCATTTTTTACTTGTCCTATCATGGGCTACGTCTGGACCAAGTTTCATGTTTGTATGTGGAAAAAAATTTGGGGAGGGCTCCCATCCATGTAATGTATTTTGATTTTTGAGGGGGCGTGGCCAAGTCATTTTGCGATATTTTTTCTTGGTGACTTCAAATAAAAAAAAAATTCACCAGGCTTGAATATTTGGTCAAATAAAATGGACTTTTTGTTCTCGTTCAGGAGGTCAAATCTGTGTTCAAAGCGGTGACAGAATAATAATAATAACAGAACCATGCGATTTGAACAGGCCCTCGCCGACATGTGTGCCTGGGCTCAGGCCTACTAATAAGAGACCTGCTCTGTTTTAAAGCCTCATGTTGCTGTTTGATTGGCATCCCATGATGCATTGGGGTGAGCTGGTAGTGTATTGGTGATGGCGTCCCCATAGGTCATTGATTCTTTACAACAGTATTTTTTTAATTAAGGGTGAACTCCCATAATTATCCCTGTAGGGAAACATGGGCTCTGCATTTGACTCATACACACACACAGTACCTAGCATTAGCATTAGCATTAGCATTAGCATGGGCTCTATGCACAGCCCCACTACTTCCTGAACTTCAGGTGGCTCCTTTATTTCCTGTCTTCATTACTGGACACATTGATTAATCCAGGTGTGTCTGCTACTTCTGTTTTTGACTAGAGTGACCAGGTGTTTACGAGCCACATGTGGGACAAGGAATGTGTTTGTGTGGGACAATGTGGGACACGTAACCATAATGCTGGAACAAAGTCTAGATTTTTAAACAATGTGCATCTTATTGTCCAGCTTATAAATATGAATAACAACAATTTGATCTGGTTGCACACAGTATGCATGTTTTTGCAGTGGGCGTTTATTTTTTGCTTTTTTTGCACAGGTTTCAACAACTTTTTTTGCTAGTGAAAACAAAACAAAAAATCTACTTGCGAAAACTCAAAAAAGAAACCTCAAGTTTCAAATATTGTAATTAAATACTTTTTAGAAAACCAGCTTTTTTTTTGAGTACAAGCACACAAAATAAGCTGAATTGTGCATTAAGACCTGCTGTCTGAACGTAGCCCAAGTCGAGGGTTTGCATCCAGACATGGTCATGTGGTCAAACATATGCTGCTTTTCCACTGCGTGGTATCAGCTCGACTCGGCTCGGCCTTTTCGCGTTTCCATTACGAAAAAGGACCTGAAATCTGGTACCTGGTACTAGTTTTTTGGTATCACCTCCACGGAGGTTCCAAACGATACTAAACCATAACATATAAACACTGCAGACCACTGACTGGTCAGACAGTTTTCTCTATGACCTGCTGTGTTACAACAAACAGATGCAGAAGTGGACAGTAACCATAGCAGTACATTAACCCACATGATAACAGCCAAAACTACACCAGGGTCGGTCCAGGAGGTTCAGTCTTTGGTGGAAGACATAAAAATTCAGACGAGACAACACGCAATGAGCGAGTTTTCAGCAACTCTCTGAACAGACGACACGGAAGTAACGCGCCGCATCGCTATGACGACCAGGTACTGTAAACTCCAGGAATACCGAGCCGGGTCGAGTCGAGCTGGTTCCACTTAGTGGAAATGTGGCAATAGAGGATGCATGGCTCCAGACAGATTTAGTTTTTTCTCTTCCAGGTCAAAAATCCTTTTTTAAAATGAAAACAGTGACAAAAATGTTCTCTTCTACTCCATTTATTAGTCCGGTGTAACATGGCCTGCAGCTCCCCCGTGCTGCCACACCACAGATCCTTGGTCCGGGGTCAGAGCCCTTCACAGTCCAGAGGAGCTCTGATGTCTTTTTCATGGATCTGTAGGTTCATGGATAATTCCGTTTCCTCATCAGTCCACATGACTCAGTGTAGCACACATGGTTTCACACTCCATCACAATGTGTCAGAACACATCAAACAGCTGATCAGTCAGCTGATTGATCCCTTTAGTTAAATGATCCATATGTTCCATATAGCTGTCATACTGTTTATTATATAGTCACATGGTAGAGGGTTCCATTATTGGTACTAACAGCTGTGATATCAATCAATCTGTATTTATAGAGCACTTTTTCAGACAAGGAAATGTAGCACAAAGTGCTTACATGTAAAATCAGTACACCCCACCACACACACACACATACACACACACACACACACGTACACACACACACACACGTACACACACACACACACATACACACATACACACACACACACACGTACACACACACACACACGTACACACACACACACACACGTACACACCACACACACATACACACATACACACACATACACACATACACCCTGCCACCCATGTACCTAATGTTAATACCCATAAATAACAATAAAACAAAAAGAAATAGATAAAGAAATAAAGGAAGGAAACAGGCTGAGGACAGGGGGACCATGAAACAACAGAGAGGAGGCGCTATCACAGGGAGCCACCCACACCGGGCGGGGGGGGCAGCCACCGCCCCCAGCAACCTGGCGTCGCCATCATAAAGCCGCATCCTGACCGGTGAGGGAGGGCCGAAACACCACCGCACCGGGGAGGAGCAGTAGTAGTGTATCCACTGTTAGTACTTGTACTTGTAATAGTAGTAGTAACAGTTCTGGGCATTTGTTCTAGTTATTAGTAGTTATACCAGTAACAGGAGGTCTACATTTATGTCATTTTTTTAAATATATAAACTTTGATTGATTGTTAGAGCTTGACAAAAGTGTTTCTATTTGTCCTAAAGACAAAAACAAACACCCAATCAAGGTTATTATCGTTAACGAAAACTAAGGAAATGACGAAAACTAGAAATGTAAAAACATTTTCATTAACTGAAATAAATAAAAACTATGATTAAAAGAAAAAAAAACATAACTAACTGAAACTGTATTGTGTGTTTACTAAACTAACTAAAACAGATAAAAATTCTGGATCAAATTCCCTTGGTTTTGGTCTTTGTCAATGTCAGATTGATGTTCAATGGATTCTTTGTCTCTCTCAGTTTTCTGTGCTGTCTCCATACGACACTTTTTGCTCCGTCACTTGTGTTCACTTGTGGTTTCCAGTCGTCTTCTGGTCCCCACTCTACCTGGAAACATGGAGACTAAAGCAGCAGAGTCCTGTCTGGGATTGATTTGAATAGGAGCACAGAGAAGAAGAGAAAGAGACCACTGAACTACAACTGAACTACAACTGAACTACAACTGAACTACAACTAAACTACAACTAAACTACAACTGACTAGAAACTGAACTACAACTGAACTACAACTGAACTACAACTAAACTACAACTGAACTAGAACTAAACTACAACTGAACTACAACTGAACTACAACTGAACTACAGCTAAACTACAACTGAACTACAACTGAACTACAACTGAACTACAGCTAAACTACAACTGAACTACAACTGAACTACAGCTAAACTACAACTGAACTACAACTGAACTGCAACTGAACTGCAACTGAACTACAACTGAACTACAACTGAACTACAACTAAACTACAACTGAACTACAACTGAACTACAACTGAACTACAGCTAAACTACAACTGAACTACAACTGAACTACAACTGAACTACAACTAAACTACAACTGAACTACAACTAAAGTAAACTAAAGTAAAACTAAGCATTTAGAAAAAAATGAAAAGTAATAAAAAACTATCAAACCTGCTCTAAGAACTAATTAAAACAAACTGAATTAGAGGGAAAAAAAAGAGTTAAAACTAAATAAAACTAAACTAGAATGAAAAAATCCAAAACTATTAAAACCATGCACCCAGTGAAAGCACCCTTTAGCACTTTTAAACAGTTATTACTTTATCAATTATCCATTTCCATAAATATTTTCTAACTTCTATGAAACCGGTCCCTAAAAGCAGGACAGAGGGGCTCCAAATTCAAACCAGATGTAGACTAATGTTACGAAGCAAGTTTGGAAGCACTTTGGGTCTATTTTAAATAAATAAATATTTAGTGACAAAAAAGAGAAACTATTTTTCAGATGAAACTCATTTTTATTTAACACACACATACATACAAAAATACAAACATACACACAAAAATCTGCGTGTAACACGGACACCAGGTTTTTTATCATAAACTGTCCCATCCTTTTCTTTCTGTTTTTTTTCCTAACCCCCACACTATTACACAAGGCAAATCCACAGACAACTCAGTGATATCTGAGTTTTCCCCTGAAATTATGACTAGTCGGTATTCCAGCAGTGCACCGATGATTCCGCATGCAATGACTACTCCAACATAACCAAGGGAAAAAGGGCACGAAAATTATGAGCTACTATTTTTTGAATATTTTTTTATTCTCTCACAGGTACATTTTGGGAGTTGAAGTAAATATGCAAGGCAGAGTGTTTCACATAAATGACTGCTGTTGCAAAATCCCTCATGATTTATTTGTGCTTAAATGAGCAGGTTCTGCACATAACGCGAGAGGACACGATGGGTTACACACGAAGCCTGGAATGAGACTGCCGATTCATGAAAAACCTGGATGTCTGGATTAGAAAAAAAGGACTCGGATCATCAATTTAACACAGTGCCTTTAGTTACAGCAGTATATAAGACCATTTCAAGTCATGTTTTTCAAGCTAAAATGCACTGACACCTGGGGAGTTTGTCACGTCCCAGTTTTGGTCCTATTTTTGGCCCAATATTTTATTTAAAATTCCTTAATTTTGGATGGCTCAGAGCAAGAGTATAATTTTTTTGCATTCATCTGAGGTCATCATTAGTACATTCTGGGGGAAATATGTCTACATTTGTCTTTTATTATTGGGTCTAAAAAAGATACCAAAATAAACCCCAGTTTTCATGGAAAGAGCCCACACTAAACCTCTAAATACACAATAAATCTGTTTATGTGTTTCTGTAAACACACCCACTGTTCACACGTATGTTTGACTGATGTGGAAGATTTAGGGAGAAGCAGGTAAACCAGTATCACATAATGGTGGAGAGTGTGTGTATGTAGCACTCAGTTACTCATGTCATCTTGATGTGACAAAATAACTACATTTTGGGAATGAATGAATGAATGAATGAATGAATGTTCACAAAGGAATCTGGCTGGTACATTAAATCCAGAGGTCTGACTGGTCAAATAGAAGACCAGAGTTTACAGAACTTCACCTGCTGATGTGAATGGACCAACTGTAGGAAAATCAGGAGAAACCCGGACTGAACGGAGGACGAGTGTATTTGTTATTGTGATACTGATAAGTTGTCGTGCACTTCTTTTCTGACCATGTTCTTTAAGGGATGAGCAACTTTTGATTTGGAGACAAACTGACGGTTTTACATGTGACAGACCAAATGTGGTATTTACATGGAGAGAGAACCAATCAGCAGCACGGTGCTGTACAGAAACACAAAGAACCACTTTTTTATATTTTATTTATTTATTTTTTTTGGCTTTTAATGAAAAGAAAACCCAGTGACCCAAACATACAGACTGGACGCTGTCAGATTCAGGTGAGCTTTGAACATGTTTTGTTGCAGTTGGATTCTTTTTCATCTCCCTCTTTAATAAACCCAGTCTTTTCTCCCAAACACCAACTGTGACCGGTCCACTTCTGTTGTGTGATGTGTGTCTGCTCAGAATGCCCAGGGGCATGCTGGAGTCCACGATTAGAGCCTGTTATTGTGGGAGGTCATGAAGGATGTGGTCTGTCCACATGAGGCATCAGTTAGTCTGGGGTCAGCAGGAGGGGAGACAGGGCTGACAACACACACAGCAACACTGAGGCAACACCGGGCGGCACAGAGGCAACACTGGACTGGACAGAAACACTGAGGCAACACTGGACAGCAAACACTGAGGCAACACTGGACTGGACGGCAACACTGGGACTGGACAGCAATCACTGAGGCAACACTGGATGGCAACACTGAGGCAACACCGGACAGCAACACTGAGGCCAACACTGGACTGGACAGCACCACTGGACTGGACAGCACCACTGAGGCAACACTGCATGGCAACACTGAGGCAACACCGGACAGCAACACTGAGGCAACACTGGACAGCAACACTGAGGCAACACTGGACAGCAACACTGAGGCAACACTGGACTGGACGGCAACACTGGACTGGAACAACATCACTGAGGCAACACTGGATGGCAACACTGAGGCAACACCGGACAGCAACACTGAGGCAACACTGGACAGCAACACTGAGGCAACACTGGACTGGACAGCACCACTGGACTGGACAGCATCACTGAGGCAACACTGGATGCAACACTGAGGCAACACCGGACAGCAACACTGAGGCAAACACTGGACAGCAACACTGAGCAACACCGGTGCGGCAACAGAGGCAACACTGGACTGGACAGAACACTGAGGCAACACTGGACAGCAACACTGAGGCAACACTGGACTGGACGGCAACACTGGACTGGACAGCATCACTGAGGCAACACTGGATGGCAACACTGAGGCAACACCGGACAGCAACACTGAGGCAACACTGGACGGCAACACTGAGGTAACACTGGACTGGACAGCACCACTGAGGCAATACTGGACAGCAACACTGAGGCAACACTGGACAGCATAACTGAGGCAACACTGGACGGTAACACTGAGGCAACACTGGACTGGACAGCACCACTGAGGCAACACTGGACTGGACAGCATCACTGAGGCAACACCGGGCGGCAACACTGAGGCAACACTGGACTGGACAGCACCATTGAGGCAACCCTGGACTGGACAGCATCACTGAGGCAACACTGGACAGCAACACTGAGGCAACACTGGACTGGACAGCATCACTGAGGCAACACTGGATAGAATCACTGAGGCAACACTGGACAGAGTCACTGAAGCAACACTGGGCAACATCGCTGAGGCAACACTGGGCGGCATCACAGAGGCAGTACTGGACTGGACAGCATCACTGAGGCAACACAGGATAGAATCACTGTGGCAACACTGGATGGAATCAGTGAAGCAACACTGGGCAACATCACTGAGGCAACACTGGACTGGGACAGCATCACTGAGGCAACACTGGATAGAATCACTGAGGCAACACTGGATGGAATCAGTGAAGCAACACTGGGCAACATCACTGAGGCAACACTGGACTGGACAGCATCACTGAGGCAACACTGGATAGAATCACTGAGGCAACACTGGATGGAATCAGTGAAGCAACACTGGGCAACATCACTGAGGCAACACTGGACTGGACAGCATCACTGAGGCAAACACTGGATAGAATCACTGAGGCAACACTGGATAGAATCAGTGAAGCAACACTGGGCAACATCACTGAGTCAACACTGGGTGGCATCACTGGGCAGCATCACAGAGGGCAACACTGGGCAACATTGCTGAGGCAATCACTGAGGCAACACTTGGCAACATCGATCCGAGCTCACCTCAATCCGGTCCCAGCTCACCTCGGACCCGGTCCCAGCTCTCCTCGGACCCGGTCCCAGCTCTCCTCGGACCCGGTCCCAAGCTCACCTCGGACCCGGTCCCAGCTCAGCCTCGGACCGGTCCCAGCTCACCTCGGACCCGGTCCCAGCTCACCTGGGACCCGTCAGGACACGACGTAGGGAAAGCCAGAAAACGTCGTGTTGGAAAAAGATAATTGTTCAGTAGAATTGCTAACCTGATTGCTTCTCAGTTGTGTTTGTGTTTATCCTATGGGCTCCTGTGGCACTGTCATTATTTCTCTTTCTGCTCCATGGCACCCGGTACCAGCTGTGCTCCAGCTGTCCCGGTACCAGCTGCGGTCCAGGTGTCCCGGTACCAGCTGTGCTCCAGGTGTCCCGGTACCAGCTGCGGTTCAGGTGTCCCGGTACCAGCTGCGGTTCAGGTGTCCCGGTACCAGCTGCGGTCCACTGTCCCGGTACCAGCTGTGCTCCAGGTTCCCGGTACCAGCTGCGGTCCAGCTGTCCCGGACCAGCTGCGGTCCAGGTGTCCCGGTACCAGCTGCGGTCCAGGTGTCCGTCTCTCTGTAACTCACTCACCTCATTCCGTCCTCTGCTCAGGCCTGTGAATGTGCAGGCTGTAACCAACTATAGTCAGTGTAATTCATTACTTATTTTGAACATTTTGAGCACATTTCGACAATACCACCATAATAATGATAACTGTGATAATTTTGGCCACAATAACATACTACTACTACCTACTACTACTACTACTACTACTACTACTACTACTACTACTACTAGTGCTCCTGTGATGGGCTGGGTGTCCCCGTCCTGGTGCGTTGAGCTGACCAGGTGAACCAGTGTTCTCCATCACTGGTGGTCTTGCTCCAGCTGCTCTGCATCCTCCATGGTAACTCCATGTTGTTGGGGTCGCCCTAAATGACGTCGAGCCATCAGGTGCGGTGGCTTGCCTCGTGATCGTTTCCAGAATAACCACAATAACTGTGTTATGAAATGTTCATATGTTCCATCCCCCCTTACCCCAGCATAATGTGGGCTATTTAACTTGATTATGCTTGAATTATCGATCGTATAATCTTGTTTTTCTGGAGGAACTGATTTATTTATTATGATTATGATGATTCTGATTATAATTATCATTCATTCAATTCATTATCATTCATTCATCTATCCTCACTAGGGTCACAGGGGTGCTGGAGCTATCCAGCTACCTATGGGGGAAGGTGGGGTTCACCCTGGATGAGTCGCCAGTTCATCTCCGGGCTGAACATATAGAACGAAAGCCAATCACAGTCACATTCACACCTATAGTTGATTTAGATTAACCAATGAACCTATCAGTGCATGTGTTTGGATGGTGGGAGGAAGCCTTAGTACTGAAGAGAACCCCGCAGACACAGGGGAACATGTAAACTCCACAAAGAAGGAAACCCAACCCAGGGCCTTCTTGATGTGAGGTGACAGTACTATCCACTGCACCACCATGTCGATTATTATATATTATTATTATTACTATTATTATTATTATTATTATTATTATTATTATTATTATTATTATTGATTACTATTATTATTATTATTATTATTATTATTATTATTATTATTAGGGACCTAAGCAGAAAGGCGAGGCCCTCTCACTCATTGAGTGAGAGGCCTTACCTTGAAGCAAGGCCCTATTGTTTTCATTTGCTTTTAATTCTCTTCTCAGTGTCGGCTGTTTGTCTTTCAGACAGGGGAAGCTCATTATCAGCTTACATAAAAAAAAGTCCAGTTATTTAAACATAAATTCGTCCTCCGTTCCTTTTTCAGAAAATGCTCAGTGACCTTATCGAACCAACTAAACAAGAAAAACATTGAAATTATGCTAAATTGAACCCAGTTAGTCCAGTGGTTGGTTTTCTTCCAGGTCAGTAAATGAACAGTTCATTTGGTTTTGTGTGATTCCACAGCAGAATGTGTGACGTATTAAACTGAACTGTGTCAGTGAAGGAGCAGATCTGAAAACAGCTGTCAATCAAACCGCATTCAGCCTTTGAAACCGATCCTCCCAGAGACACGTGGAAGCTTGGTGTCCGGCCCAGCCGAGCTCCGCCCACAGCCTCCGTTCACTCCTGGAGACACCGGGCGTCCAGGGGCGGGACAACATGGTGGCATTTATCCAATTAGTGTCCAGTTTAGAGTCAATGAAAAAAAGCAGTTCCACTCAGTCCCATTGAAGTGCATGGACGCTGAGCGTCTACGGACAAATGCACTGAGCAGAGATGGAGGAAAAAAACAGAAACATGGGAATGGAGGAGAAGTGAACAACATCCAGTCCACTGATCTGGGATCAAACTGATTCTGAACCAACTGGTCTGAGAGATGAACGTGTTCCAACACATGTGGAGTCAATGAAATGAAAACAACTGAACAGATTTGAGCATTTAATGGGAGTGATTTTAGGGGCAAGCTGAGGCTTCCACTGCAGTCTGACACTAAACACCTCTGCTTCTTCTTCATTATTATTATCCAGACACCACTTTCAACTGGAATTTGACCCCTAACCATGCTCAAAAACTCACCAAATTTGGCCCACGTCAGGCCTGGTGAAAAATTTGATAAAATGTAAAAATTAACCCCATAGGTGCCAAAATACGCTCTCTAGCGCCACCTATGTAAAAAAAAAAAAAACAGCAACAGCCCTAGTGACCAATAGGAATGCGGCAGTGCAACCATATGGTATTATATGGAACAAACAGGACGCGGAAACAGCTGAAATGCGGAAACGGCTGGAGGGATTTGCATAGAGGGAAGGGAGCTCCTGCCGTTTCCCGTGTCGTGTCTGCAGCAGCTGCAGCTGCCAGGCAGCTGTGTGAACCTCCGTTTCCCACAATGCACGTCGCGACAAAATTCCTCAGATGCCCCAGTTCCCTCCCGGCTCTGATTGTAAACACATGGTTTGTTTCTGGTGGATGGAACTAATGAACTGTTCACCGTAATACAAGAGATTCAGCTGAGGAATGACAGACTGACAGAGGCATGAAACTAAGGATGGACAGATCTGAGGAAAAACTGGTCATGAAAGTCTCCTGCACCTTTAAGGTCGGTTTGGTTTTAACCCATAGCTGTAAAGACTCCAAATATGATTCTTACCTGTCGCCAAGTAATCTGCTAATTATACTCTTTGTTTTTAACCCAGTGTCACTTTTGTAGCAGTTCTCAAATGATTTTTTCTCTCTTTCTACCTTTCTTAACTGATTTATCACCATTTTTTTAATAATCATATTGTCCTCTGTGTTTTGCATTTTTTGGTGTAAATCATGTATTTTTCTATATTTAATTCACAGATCATATAGATGTTCATGAATATTAAGTAAATTTAAAGTTAATTTTATCAAAACAGAGGAAAAATTAAGAAAAAAGTGACTTTTTAAGCAAAGATATGGTTAATTGAATGTAAATACCAGTGTTAATCTATTAAACAGTTTTATATCTTCAGATGGTTTGTGTCACCGGGTGGCTGTTTGGGTCTTTATGGGTTCATGGTGTTTTAGAATTTGAAGTCCGTCTGGCCAGATTATCATATGTATTTATATTTTGTGTTCACCATTTTAACTGTCACCATCACTTTTATTTAACACTGTGACTTTCACTCATGTAGAGCTGATGGTTATTGGACTGATGTAGTTCTTCTGTTGAATGAACTGTGGGAGTGTGTGTAAATGTGTGTACTTTCCTATATGAGCTCATATTGAACTGGACAGGCTGTGATAGCGGCTTATGTGATAGAATCTCTAGTCACTCTGTCTGGATCTGTGTGCAGGTGAAAGTGGGAAAAGTAGAAGTAAAATGTATGATGGAATGAATGAGTAAACCTGTCACTTATTTACTGAGACAGCTCAGATATGAGCGTGGATCCTGGAAAAAACACTGGCTTTGCAGAGCGTACCTGAGGTGGTTGTAGTTCCAGCGCTGCGTAGAGAACTAACTGAGGTGGGGGCTTGTGGAACTTGTTTTATTGCTCTGGTTCAGTCACTTTGTGTCAGCATTATCGCTGCCCATTCTGTTGTTGTGTTTCCTTTTTCCAGCTGCTACAGTGACCCATAAAGACTGAGCACAAGAGCCTGGAAACCCATTCCAGGGCCACTGTACCAGTCCATAAATGATTATGGAGCTGCGTGTTGTGGGCAGGTGCGTCATTAATGTGCAGAACCTGGGAGTAGTGTGGAACAACAATAGACTACTGAGGAAGCAGGGGGGCCTGGGGGGAGGTGGCACTTATTTTCTCTCTTGAGGAGATGAAGGTTGACTTTGGATCCATCCTGTGTTACCTAGGGATGGGAATCATTAGAATATAATGATTCCGATTCCATTATGGATTTTGCTTATCGATCCAATTCCTTATCGATTCTCATTGGGTGAGGGAATAAAAGAGTACAAACAGGTGTGTTTACATGAACTGTCTTTATATTTCCATCTGCCCAGAAATAGAACATATACAGTATGGACAAATAACATGAACAGATGACGCTGGGCCGGTTGGGGGGGGGGGGGGGGGGGGGGGGGTGTGCAGTGAAAGTGAAACCTACAGACTCTTTACTAATCCTCTATTGCTGCTTGTCCACATACGTCGAACCAGTTCGACTCGGCTCGGCTCCGTTGTTGTGCACCTCATTTCCTTTCCCTATCTTCAGAAACTTGTATTTGGGTACGACGTTTGTTGCCCACACCAGAACCAGAACTGGGTCCGGTGTTCACTCTGCCGCTACATTCACAAGTGTCGCTAAGTAGAGAATCAAATACGTGACATCTTGTAAATGAATCACATGTGGACGAATGTTTGAACAGACTGGAGGGATTCCACCTTTAGAAGAAATGGAAGCATTGGACAGAGTTCAACTGGACCTGGTGTGGTCTGTTTAGAACTGGTCTGTTTGGACCTGGTGTGGTCTGTTTAGAACTGGTCTGTTTGGACCTGGTGTGGTCTGTTTGGACCTGGTGTGGTCTGTTTGGACCTGGTGTGGTCTGTTTAGAACTGGTCTGTTTGGACCTGGTGTGGTCTGTTTGGACCTGGTGTGTCTGTTTAGAACTGGTGTGGTCTGTTTAGACCTGGTGTGGTCTGTTTGGACCTGGTGTGGTCTGTTTAGAACTGGTCTGTTTGGACCTGGTGTGGTCTGTTTGGACCTGGTGTGGTCTGTTTGGACCTGGTCTGTTTGGACCTGGTGTGGTCCTGTTTGGACCTGGTTGGTCTGTTTAGAACTGGTCTGTTTGGACCTGGTGTGGTCTGTTTGGACCTGGTGTGGTCTGTTTGGACCGTTTCTGCTCTGCTCCTCCGTGTTGTCTATGTTCTGACCAAACAATGCAGTGTACGTGTTACGTCATCACGCATGCACAACGAAGATGGAATCAATAAGCAGAATCATTGAGCAGGCAAACGATTCCAAGGAATCGAGCTACTGGGATCTGGTTCTCAAAAAGAACCGGTTTCTCCATTCCCATCCCCAGTGTTATCAGTAAATAAATATGAGGATATGTCTTGGATTCCTCTGTGTGTGTTTTTGCCAGTGTGATTGGCATGTAGGTGTAGGTGCTGGATTACATCCATAGACTGGGTATAAATACTGGATTACATCCATTGCCTTCGTATAAATACTGGATTACTTCTACAGACCAGGTATAAATACTGGTTACATCCATAGACTGGGTATAAATGCTGGATTACATCCATGGACAGGGATATATACTGGATTACATCCATAGTCTGGGCATAAACGGTGGATCCCGCCGCAATCTATGAACCCAATGTGGTATAAATTCAACCAATAGTTTTGCTGGCTAAAGTGTTATAAACAAAGAAAACAAAGAAACAAACTGAGCCAAAAACAGTACCTCTAGCCTCTCCTATTTTTTTTTTTTTTTTTTTCTTGGGGGGGGGGGGGGGGGGGGGGGGTGGGTGTGGGGGGTGGGGGGGGGCTTGGGTAATAAAAAATACTCAGTAAAGTACAAATTCTACCAAAACATACTGAGTAGTTATGTATTATTACTTTGCTACTATACAACACTGCTGGAACCCCAGGCTGATCAGAGGACAAAACATGGACAGCTGAACATGATCTGAAATCAAAGGAATTCAAAACTGCACACTTTCCTTCTGCAGCTCTCTTCTTACAGTCCAAATCAAGAAACTAAAGGCAAATTTCCAAACTTTTGTGTCCAGTCCTGAGTACACAATAGATTCTTGTTTCCTCTCAGATCATTAGAATTACAATATATTCCATTTTTTGCCCATGATGCCAAAAACAGTACATTTCAGTCCAACCGCATGACTTCAAAGGAGACGTAAAATATTAGATGACCTGCACTACCTCAGTATGTGTTGTCACATAAATACACTCACAAATGCTGATGACTCATGATGCAACACATCAGTGGGAAATAAACAGGAAAATTAGTAGTACTTCAGCTGTTGTTGACGGACACAGTTGCTCCATCCTCAGATTTGGACCAATGACCGGTTTACACATTAGTTTTAGTTAGCTTGTACCTGGGAAGTGCATATGTGATGTGCTATCAGTTATTATTTAGAAAGAGGTTTTAAAATGTTGGCATTTTTTACATAGCAGAAACAAGGCTCCATATTCTGTCTCTTCTTTTTTTTTTATATATATATATATATTATATATATATATATATATATATATATATATATAATTCAAGTTTTATTACAGTTTTCACTTGGATCACAACATTTATACAATATTGCTTCATGTTAACAATGAGGGCTTCTGTACATACATGAAAAGTATCAAAAGAGGTGCTACAAAGTTGGGAAGGTCCTCAAGAAGACAAAGACAAGAATAATAATTAAAAAAAATAAATAATAGATTAATTGAATAAATAAATAAATACTAGAGGGTGTTGTGCTCTCTGCCCGGACATTCGAGGGAGATGGCTGCGTTGTATGTGTTGTTGAAATGACCATGAACTCGCTGCGTTTTCCTCACTCGTCAGGGGTTTATTCAACAGCCGCCATTACAACACACAACTCAACGATGCACATGCGCACGACAACTTCCTGTCTAGACAACATGAATCAATCAGGCATGAAACACTGAACAAACTGTGTATTACTTGTTTTAAATAAAACCTTTTTAAATGCATTTGATTAATATGTAGCGATTTTAATAACTATTTTAAATGTAAAATTAATTTATATAAACCTATATTTTCCATCATTAATTAAATATAAATGTAATTATACAGTACCTTTGTACTTCAGTAACAATATATATAAATCTATAATAATACCTGAGAACAAATAAATATTTAATGACCTATGAAGAACATTTTTAAAAAAATAATGTGCTACGGCATTTTAACCTGTCACTAGGGCAGTAGTTCATCTGTGGTCCTGCTGACTGTCAGTCGTAGCTGTGTCAGAGCAGAATGGCTCCAGACTGCTGCGGTGCTTCCATCCCTGTGGTTGAACTGATGAAGCACACGTTCATATGAAACAGTCTGTTTCATCCTGTTGACTCATTCTTTCAACTGTGGGGCTTCAGGGCTTTTCCAGTGTTTCAGAATAATCCTGACTGCTACTGAGACCCCAACCATGATGACAGAAAATGTTCCGTTTCATACGTTAGTTATCTGTTCTTTTTCCCCAGTAAACACAGCCTTGGACAGACTGGGATGGTTCTGTCCAACCAGCTATTTAGAGTATGAACGACAACCATCCAGAAACCCTTGATGATTGGACATCGCCACTGACAGTGGGTCAGAGTACCATGATCATCTGGACATTTCCAACAAAGTCAGTTATTCATCAGACCTAATCTGTTCAGTCTTACATAGGGATGGGAATCGAGAGCCGGTTCTTTTTGAGAACTGGTTCCCAGTAGCTCAATTCCTTGGAATCGTTTGCCTGCCTGCTTAACAATTCTGCTTAACGATTCCACCTTTGTTGTGCATGAGCGATGACGTCACGCGTACGCTGCATTGTTTTGGTCAGAACGTAGACAACATGGCGTTGAGGCAGAAACGGTCTAAACAGACCACACCAGGTCCAAACAGACCACACCAGGTCCAAAACAGACCACACCAGGTCTAAACAGACCACACCAGGTCCAAACAGACCACACCAGGTCTAAACAGACCACACCAGGTCCAACAGACCACACCAGGTCTAAACAGACCACACCAGGTCCAAACAGACCACACCAGGTCCAAACAGACCACACCAGGTCCAAACAGACCACACCAGTCTAAACAGACCACACCAGGTCCAAACAGACCACACCAGGTCTAAACAGACCACACCAGGTCCAAACAGACCACACCAGGGGCCTTATGTATAAAGCGTGCGTACGCACAAAAACCTGGCGTACGCCCTTTTCCATGCTTACGTTCAGATGTATAAAGAGTGAAATGACCGTGGAAATGTGCGGTCCTTCACGCCAACTCCATAGCTGGCGTACGCACGTTTCTAGTGTTTTGGAACCATTGGCAACACATAGAGGTGACACTGAGAAACTGTTAATAATGTGACAAAGGTCATTCCTCCAATTGATGTGCATATTGGAGATACACAGATGAACAATGAACACACAGACACGTCATCCTACTGTCAGAGCAGCACATCCACCACCACCACCAGAACCAGACCAACCCTGGACCCATCAAAGCCAATCCTGCCCAGGAGGACATTAAGCAACAACCATATAAAGAGACAAGGACACAAAATTCATTGGTTGATAAATATAGTGTTCATGTCTGTGAGAACATTTATTAGTCGGTCCAGTCGCTCATTGACTCCGCCGATTGTCCTCTCGATGTCCTCTTGTGACTCAGGTCAGCACAGACCCATGTCGGTCGGATGGGCTGTGGCGGACCGGAGGACCGGCTAACACTGGGGAGTCAACAGAAGCCTCTGGGACAGGAGGATGATACTGGGTCTGACCGTCTGCTGTCTCATTGTTGGAAAATTAATAATTGAGTGATTAAAACAGGAGTCAAGTCATTGATTTCCTCTTTGATATCCTGACATGATTTACGCATGAACCTTTATCTTGCTTTGGCTGTGATCAGACTGTGTATGACCTGTAGGAATGAACTAATGTGTGACTGACACTAATACTAAATCTATTATTATCTGGGGGTGATCCGCATTCAGCCTGTGAGAAAAGTGTCACAATATCGGCGCCTCTTTCCTAAACAGTCTTACAGTTCGTCTCTTTTGTCCTTCCGCCTGTTTCGGCCTCCGCTTGCATCCACCTTGACGTTCATCGTCTGATCACGCAGACAGTGGGGAATCCCAGAGGAATCCCACCTGCAGACCCCGTTTAGACTAATTTGCATAGTTAATGTAGGCATGGAGAGGGAGGAGTCAGGTACTCCAACATATGCGCTCAATTCCACGCTGATGGGATGAAGATAGGAAGTGTACTTGGATTCGGGCGTACGCACAGTTTTATACATCTGGATTTTTTTGTGCGTTCGTACATTTCTGGATTTTGGTGTACACCAGGTTTCAGTATGAAATCCACACAAGTCTTTATACATGAGGCCCCTGGTCTAAACAGACCACACCAGTCTAAACAGACCACACCAGGTCCAAACAGACCACACCAGGTCCAAACAGACCACACCAGGTCCAGTTGGACACTGTCAAAGCTTCCAATTCTTCCTCCAATTTGCTCAAACATTTGTCCACAGCATGTGATTCATTTACAGGAATGTCACGTATTTGATTCTCTACTTAGCGACGCTTGTGAATGTAGCGGCAGAGTGAACGCTGGGCCCAGTTCTGGAGCGGGCAACAAACGTCGTAACCAAATCCAACTTTCTGAAGGCAGGGGAAAGGAAATGAGGTGCACAACAACGGGAGATGAGCCGAGCCGAGTTGAACCGGTTCAATGTAGTAGAAATGCGGCAATAGAGGAATTAGTAAAGAATCTGTAGTTTCACTTTCACTGCATGCTGCCCCCCGCCCCCCCCATATATTTTACATTTTCTGTGCAGATGGAAATATAAAAGACAGTTAATGCAAACACACCTGTTTGTACTCTTTTATTCCCTCACCTAATGAGAGAATCGATAAGGAATCAGATCGATAAGCAAAATCGATAATGGAATCAGAATCGTTTAAATTCTTATCGATTCCCATCCCTAGTCTTACAGGAGTCAGTCATATCTTTGTAATCTCTTATATTGTGTGAATCTGCCTTTACCTTCCCTTAAAAATTTACCACATTGTGAAATTCTTTTCATCCATCCCTCATTCCCAAAAACAACCCAATGTCTTTTTCCCATAAACCTTCATATTCTGGTCTTTTCTGACTCGCTTTGGAAATAGTTCTTTGCATTTCAAGTCATGTGCACTAACACACAACACACAACACACACATGTGGTATTGTGTTTCCTCACAGTCATTCAGCTGGAATAACTCCATCATCACCAAACAGCCCCACGTTCACAACAAGCTAGGTTTAAATTAGAGCTGCTATTGATTAGTTCACTTCCATCAAAAACCGTAGTTAACAATGTTATAATAGGAACCTTAAATTAATGTAACTCTGGTGCACTTTTTAATGGGAGCGAGTTCAATGTACATCATGAAATTTTAAAACAGACATCATCAAGAGAGGAAATTGATTTCATATTTTCTTATTTGCCGTGAAACAGAAGTGCATCAATCTTTGTGTTTTATTGTTATTGGATGCAAAACCAACTCCTAAAGGGGCTTGACTGACTGGAATTGCAATTAAAGTACTTAAGCTGCATTTGTGAGTCAACCAGGTTTTGATTAACTGTTAGTAAAATGACGGTAAAAACAGATGTGTCTCGTATCCACGCACAGCTGCCGCTGGGTTCGAAACGAGGCAGGGGGTGGAGTTGGGTTGGGTGGGGGAAAGTGGGTGAAGAAGAAACATGAGAGCGCTAATCAGCACTTTATCAGCACAACAGAGTGAACATGCTCTCCATCTCTCTCTCCTCTGCTCATCCAACCAGATTCATCATGTGTTGCCAGGCCGGGTTTATGCGGTGGGTAGGGAGGTAACTAGAGCAGCGGAGGCCGAGGGGAACACGGAGACTAGTTCATCATGTTAGCCCACTTAGATGAAAGCAGAGAAGAAGAAATGCTCATTAAATCCCTCTTTTCCTTTCCTTCTGTCCAAGTCCACATTTAGTTTTCTTCCTCTTCCTCTTGCTCAGTGTCACAGATTTGCGTCATGGTTGGAAATTCCACCCCACCAGATTCCACTGAGTGAAACAGAAGCATCTGCACTAGACCAACAGGTAATAACACGTCCTGCATTTTATTTCATCCTCCACATGCATAGCCCATGTAGCATAACACAGCAGTAGAGGCAGCAGAACCTGAGTGAATAAGTGTGTGAATATTGTTTCTGTTGGACAAAGGTGCACAGACGAAGCCTTAAGGTTAACGGTCACATGAGTTAAGGCTGGTTTATGCTTGTCGCACAAACTTGACGTGCGGGAAAATAGACGCGGGGAGTCGGTACGAGAGTACGCGTGGTGCTTTTATACTCCGGGGCGGCGTCTATTCCCAAACTGCAGCGTCTATTCCCAAACTGCAGGGGGCAGTGTGCCACAAACACACGTCTATCACAATAAAAAAAAACTAGAGAAGAAGAAAATTCATCAGTTTGTTTTCTGGTTTCACATATGTAGCATGGCTCGTTCAGTCACCATCGTACAACTATGAAGACACCGGACAAGACTGTAGAACTCACAGCTTTGAATGCCATAAAACAGATCAGCGGAGGCATGGATTAGTGACACAACTCTAGATACGGCTCCCTATACCAGCAAAATGGGGGAAACAGAAATAAAAACAACCCTTAATACGATTATGTTACTATATTTTTACTTGTTATGAGTTTATTTTCATATTTTAACTCTCATTTAGAGCTAGCTTAACTGTAAAAACCGCTAGCTTAGCTTATAGGGTGATCAAGTTAAAGGGGGCTCACCAGCACGCAGGCTGACCAGCTCCAACTGAGGAGAGAGAGAGAGAGAGAGAGAGAGAGAGAGAGAGAGAGAGAGCTGTGCACATGGAGGAGGAGGTGTGTCTCACTAATTGCTACCCCCGCACAACAAGTGAAAAGTGGAACCCAACAACCGATGGTTTGAAAATATATGACAGAAAAATAAAACGTATCAGGCTGAAGTGTTTTGAGAATGTTAAAAAAAATATATTAATAATAAAATCATCTTGCTACACACAGTTATCAATAAACTTACCTGGAAATGTGTGTGTGTTTCCTGTGTTTAATAAAATTCCAGATCCAGTTCAACTCTGTCAGAATCTGTGGGACGTTTGGCCCCTCCCCCCTGGGTCTCCACTTCTCTCTTTGGTAGTCTTTTTTGCCTTCACACATCTGTCCTGAATGTTTTTCCAGTTTTTTTTTTTTGCTCATTCCTCCTTTGTCGACTGTATGACTTGCTCCCACTGGGCTGTGGTGGTGGTCCTGGTGGTCCCACTCATCCCAGTGCCTGTACTTCTGTACTTCTACCACCAGGAGCGCCTGAATGTCGGCCATGTTGCCGCACGTCTCTTACAAATTTTCTGAGGTGCGCGACGCAGAAAGTTTCCACTTGAGGTGAGTCGCACAAAGGGGCGGGGCTGTGAAAATGACGTCAGTTGACCACATGAAGCCATGTGGAGCTGGCTGACGCAGTAAGCATAAACCAGCCTTTAGACCAGTGGGTCTCTCCTGGGGGGGGGGGGGGCAAGCAGGGTGTAGAATTGTGTAGGGACACTAGGGACACACCCCTACCAATGTCCAGCCACTACTGTGTAGTCCCTATCAATCCAACCGCTGTCTGTAGTGTTTAGTCAATGATGATGGCACACAAAGGGTTAATAGTCGATCTCTGCTGTTTCTGTGTGGTTTATATATGTTTCTGTGTGGTTTATAAATGTTTCTGTGTGGTTTATAAATGTTTCTGTGTGGTTTATATATGTTTCTGTGTGGTTTATAAATGTTTCTGTGTGGTTTATACATGTTTCTGTGTGGTTTATACATGTTTCTGTGTGGTTTATACATGTTTCTGTGTGGTTTATACATGTTTCTATGTGGTTTATATATTTCTATGTGGTTTATCTACGTTTCTGTGTGGTTTATAAATGTTTCTGTGTGGTTTATCTACTGTTTCTGTGTGGTTTTATCTCTGTTTCTGTGTGGTTTATATATGTTTCTGTGTGGTTTATACATGTTTCTATGTGGTTTATACATGTTTCTGTGTGGTTTATACATGTTTCTATGTGGTTTACATGTTTTCTATGTGGTTATCTATTTCTATGTGGTTTATCTACTGTTTCGTGTGGTTATAAATGTTTCTGTGTGGTTTATCTCTGTTTCTGTGTGGTTTATTCTCTGTTCTGTGTGGTTTATATATGTTATGTGTGGTTTATACATGTTTCTGTGTGGTTTATACATTGTTTCTATGTGGTTTATAATCTTTCTATGTGGTTATAAATGTTTCTGTGTGGTTTATAAATGTTTCTGTGTGGTTTATAAATGTTTCTATGTGGTTTATATATTTCTATGTGGTTTATTTATGTTTCTGTGTGGTTTATATATTTCTATGTGGTTTATCTATGTTTCTGTGTGGTTTATAAATGTTTCTGTGTGGTTTATATATTTCTATGTGGTTTATCTATGTTTCTGTGTGGTTTAAAATTGTTTCTATGTGGTTTATAAATCTTTCTATGTGGTTTATACATGTTTCTGTGTGGTTTATAAATGTTTCTGTGTGGTTTATCTATGTTTCTGTGTGGTTTATATATGTTTCTGTGTGGTTTATATATGTTTCTATGTGGTTTATAAATGTTTCTGTGTGGTTTATACATGTTTCTGTGTGGTTTATAAATGTTTCTGTGTGGTTTATCTATGTTTCTGTGTGGTTTATATATGTTTCTGTGTGGTTTATAAATGTTTCTGTGTGGTTTATATATGTTTCTGTGTGGTTTATAAATGTTTCTGTGTGGTTTATCTCTGTTTCTGTGTGGTTTATATATGTTTCTGTGTGGTTTATCTCTGTTTCTGTGTGGTTTATCTCTGTTTCTGTGTGGTTTATATATGTTTATGTGTGGTTTATATATGTTTCTGTGTGGTTTATAAATGTTTCTATGTGGTTTATAAATGTTTCTGTGTGGTTTATGTATGTTTCTGTGTGGTTCATATATGTTTCTGTGTGGTTTATACATGTTTCTGTGTGGTTTATATATGTTTCTGTGTGGTTTATAAATGTTTCTGTGTGGTTTATCTATGTTTCTGTGTGGTTTATATATGTTTCTGTGTGGTTTATAAATGTTTCTGTGTGGTTTATAAATGTTTCTATGTGGTTTATAAATGTTTCTGTGTGGTTTATATGTTTCTGTGTGGTTTATATATGTTTCTGTGTGGTTTATAAATGTTTCTATGTGGTTTATAAATGTTTCTGTGTGGTTTATGTATGTTTCTGTGTGGTTCATATATCTTTCTGTGTGGTCTATACATGTTTCTGTGTGGTTTATATATGTTTCTGTGTGGTTTATATGTGGTTTATATATGTTTCTGTGTGGTTTATAAATGTTTCTGTGTGGTTTATGTGTGGTTTATACATGTTTCTGTGTGGTTTATACATGTTTCTGTGTGGTTTATATATGTTTCTGTGTGGTTTATACATGTTTCTGTGGTTTATACATGTTTCTGTGTGGTTTATAAATGTTTCTATGTGGTTTATAAATGTTTCTGTGTGGTTTATATATGTTTCTGTGTGGTTTATAAATGTTTCTGTGTGGTTTATGTATTTTTCTGTGTGGTTTTATATATGTTTCTGTGTGGTTTATACATGTTTATGTGTGGTTTATATATGTTTCTGTGTGGTTTATACATGTTTATGTGTGGTTTATATATGTTTCTGTGTGGTTTATATATGTTTCTATGTGGTTTATAAATGTTTCTGTGTGGTTTATATATGTTTCTATGTGGTTTATATATGTTTCTATGTGGTTTATCTATGTTTCTATCTGGTTTACTGCTGCAAAATCAATGTATACACAGTACGTTCATGGGGTCTCAGATGAACATTTGTTGTGTATATATGTAATAATATTATTTTGGAACCCCTTGGAACATTTAAAGACAGAACTGTCATAGTTGTATTTCTTATATCCCTCTAAAATGTTTTTTTTTATTTTGTCACACTCCCAGACACAGTGTATTGGTAAGAAACTGTTACTAACAATAGGTCACTGATCGCTGTAATAATAGGTGATATTTTTTACGCAGGTGCCACTGCTGTTTTTATGTTTAAATGACATTTTCATTTTTATTTAAGCTTCACATCAGAAATAAAGAGTCTGTGTACTTCAAGGTTCCCTCCTTATTCCCTGGCTTTATTTACTGACTTGACTTCTTCCCTGGAGTCTGCGCTTTATGTCCTCATAGGTTTTCCCTGGATCATCTCTGGACCTGCTGCTGTGCTCCTGCTCCTCTGCCTCCATCATCATTGTTCATTAACCATATAGTTGTGATAGTGTTTATTATATACTACACAGATGGTAGAGGTTTATCATCACAACAGTTGCTGTAGTAGTATATCCACTGTTAGCACTTGTATTTGTAGTAGTAGTATATCCACTGTTAGTACTTGTATTTGTAGTAGTAGTATCTCCACTGTTAGCACTTGTATTTGTAGTAGTAGTATATCCACTGTTAGCACTTGTATTTGTAGTAGTGGTATATCCACTGTTAGTACTTGTATTTGTAGTAGTAGTATATCACTGTTAGCACTTGTATTTGTAGTAGTAGTATATCCACTGTTAGTACTTGTATTGTAGTAGTAGTACGTCCACTGTTAGCACTTGTATTTGTAGTAGTAGTATATCCACTGTTAGTACTTGTATCTTGTAGTAGTAGTACGTCCACTGTTAGCTACTTGTATTTGTAGTAGTAGTACAGTCCACTGTTAGTACTTGTATTTGTAGTAGTAGTACATCCACTGTTAGTACTTGTATTTGTAGTAGTAGTATATCCACTGTTAGTACTTGTATTTGTAGTAGTAGTACGTCCACTGTTAGTACTTGTATTTGTAGTAGTAGTATATCCACTGTTAGTACTTGTATTTGTAGTAGAAGTACATCCACTGTTAGTACTTGTATTTGTAGTAGTAGTACATCCACTGTTAGTACTTGTATTTGTAGTAGTAGTATATCCACTGTTAGCACTTGTATTTGCAGTAGTAGTACATCCACTGTTAGCACTTGTATTTGTAGTAGTAGTATATCCACTGTTAGCACTTGTATTGTAGTAGTAGTACATCCACTGTTAGCACTTGTATTTGTAGTAGTAGTATATCCACTGTTGGCACTTGTATTTGTAGTAGTAGTATATCCACTGTTAGCACTTGTATTTGTAGTAGTAGTATATCCACTGTTAGTACTTGTATTTGTAGTAGTAGTATATCCACTGTTAGCACTTGTATTTGTAGTAGTAGTACATCCACTGTTAGCACTTGTATTTGTAGTAGTAGTATATCCACTGTTAGCACTTGTATTTGTAGTAGTAGTATATCCACTGTTAGCACTTGTATTTGTAGTAGTAGTATATCCACTGTTAGTACTTGTATTTGTAGTAGTAGTATATCCACTGTTAGCACTTGTATTTGTAGTAGAGTACATCCACTGTTAGCACTTGTATTTGTAGTAGTAGTATATCCACTGTTAGCACTTTATTTGTAGTAGAAGTACATCCACTGTTAGTACTTGTATTTGTAGTAGTAGTATATCCACTGTTAGCACTTGTATTTGTAAGTACGTCCACTGTTAGTACTTGTATTGGTAGTAGTAGTATATCCACTGTTGGCACTTGTATTTGTAAGTACGTCCACTGTTAGTACTTGTATTTGCTAGTAGTAGTATATCCACTGTTAGCACTTGTTATTTGTAGTAGTAGTATATCCACTGTTAGCACTTGTATTTGTAGTAGTAGTACGATCCACTGTTAGCACTTGTATTTGTAGTAGTAGTACATCCACTGTTAGCACTTGTATTTGTAGTAGTAGTACTATCCACTGTTAGTACTTGTATTTGTAGTAG